>NC_090383.1:12516883-12770750 GCF_036365525.1 Heterodontus francisci | reverse complement strand
TTATGAGGAACGGTTGAGCAGACTGGGCCTATATTATTTGGAGTTTAGAAGAATGAGAGGTGATCTTATTGGAACATTTAAGATTTTGAGGGGGCTTGACAGGTAATGCCGAGAGGATGTTTCCCCTCTTGGGGGAATCTAGAACTAGGGGACACAGTTACCGAACTAGGGGTCTCCCATTTAAGACAGAGATGAGGAATTTCTTCTGTCAGAGAATTGTTAATCTTTGGAATTCTCTACCCCAGGGAGCAGTGGAGGCTAGGTCATTGAATACATTCAAAGCTGAGTTAGACAGATTTTTGATGTACAAGAGTCAAGGGTTATGGGGGGCAGGCAGGAAAGTGGAGTCAAGATGCAATCAGATCAGCCATGATCAGTTGAATGGTGGAGCAGGCTTAAGGGGCCGAATGGCCTACTCCTGTTATTTCTTATGTTCAGATGCTGAATGATCTAGCCTGCAATGGAACCTGTTCCACTCCCAGTGGAAGCATAATTTTTGGCGCCGTAGTTATTTACCTTCCTGATTAGCCACTGGAATTTTAGAGAGGTGAAGTCTTGTGTGAGACATTGCACAACTGTTACACTAGTTTCCTCCTGTCTCATGTGAATCATTTCCCGAGGAAAAATTAAATTCAGTTTTTTACTTGTACTTGCTTTCATTCCGGTCTCTGGGGGATTGCTGTTCCATGCATGCAAGACCAAAATTTGGAACTCTTCAATTTCCATTATTCACATTTGGGTCCCCTCCATTTGGTGAATAATAGACGTTCATTGTATTCTTCAGAGGGATGTTCTGTATTAATACTCCCAGATCTCCAAAGGTAATCAGGCAAAACTCCAGAATAGTTCATTTGTTCCCACAACTGTATTAAATGCAGCTCTACTGCCCTCAACAGATAACACTCACTCAAGTAACACAACAACCATCATAGTTGTGTTTTGTGTTTTTTCTTCGAATGTATGTGTTCATCCCTGTTACTAGACTTATTTACTGAATGACCACATTTTGCAGCAAAAAGGTTGTGCAAATCCACCTAAGACAGATTAGAACAACTTTCTTCATAGTCATAAAATTTAAGAAGGTGGTCATAAGTTTCCTTAGCTTTTGAATGTGTTTATTAAAATTTATTAAGCATTCATTACTAAGAATTTCTAATGTGTAGAGCAACAAAGTTGCAAAAGAAAATACCAGTACAGCTTTCCTGATGAAAATACAATAATTTTTAAAGGAGAGCATTATTGTTGAGCGGAAGAAGAAATTTTAGTATAAGCTGCTTACTGTCAAGTCTTATGGAGCCTTTGCTTATTTTTCTTTATTAACGTCTGACTATGAAAATAATGCATCAAGTGGCTGTGTTCCAGCTAGCAGCAGAGTGATATTTATAACATAGAATGTACAGCACAGAAACAGCTCATTCGGTCCAAGTAATGTATGCCGATATTTATATACTTCATGTGACCTCTCTTCTCATGTATGCATCAAGCCTCCCCTTAAATACAGCAATGCTCGCTACTTCAATCACTGCCATGTAGCAACAAGTTCAAAGTTCTCACCACTCTCTTTTACAATTGTAGAAGTGTTCAACTAATATTGCTGCTAGGGCCTCGTAAGTCCCAGCTTCCCAGTGGATACCATTCCCAATTTAATCAAGCAGTAACATTAACGAAGCACATCCACAGTCACAAAAACATGGGTCTGCAAAAGTTGCAATCAACCTTTGATTACAGGCTATCATTCACAGCAAGAATTTGAAATGGAGAATTGATACTGTGGAAGATTAAAGATGATGAAGCCTTACTTCAGCAACAGTATTCTGTTTTATCAGTTGTGGCAAATTTTCTTACTATATGAATATTCAGATATTAGTTTGAAGTTGTTCAGTGACATAAGCATGTAAGCAACATTCTCTAGATTCCTTGTTGGAATAATTTTTTTTGTAATACCCGATGTATTAACTAGTGGTATTCAAGTGCCAACTTTTGCAAGGTTTCATTGTTCCTTATACTACATTGTATGAGCTCTTGAGAGATTGGGTACTATTGTGTATCGAATAAAAAGTGCTTCATTATTGAGTTTATTTCACATGGGAAAGGGAGTGTAAATCGGTTGGGGTGGTGTTCATTGAATCACACTTGCGCTGTTCCAGCAGCCAACTAAGATATTGAACACAAACTGCTTTCCAGTCCACTCACTTACAGAAGTAGGGTAACTTAGTGGAGTTAATATTCATATAAATAGGGTGCAAACCCTCCCAGCAAATACTGTGTAGTTTTCTTAATGTAAGCATTTAAATTACACCAATATTCTTAAGATCTGAATTGGGTGAATGTGGCTTTTACTAATTGCTGTTCATATTTGTTCTAATAAAGGTTGGAAACATCACCAGAATTTAATCTACATTTGATTAGCATTTGAACCTCAAATACAGAATGGGGATCAGCTTGACATTCATGACAAAACTGGCTCTGGGATACTAAATCTCACAGTAAGTGTGTATCACTGGTTTTTGCTGCGTAAACAAATTGAATTGCATTATTGATTGGGCTTTAAGGCTTGAAGTCTTTAATGCTCTTTCTTTAATGTCATGCCAACTGTAATAGCAACTGCAATTTGCATTTACATAGTGCCTTTAACTTTTAAAAAATCCCAAGGTACTGCATGGATGTGTGATTAGAATGGATGCCAAACCTTAGAAGGAGCTGTTGGGAGGGCTGATAAAAGCTTGGTGAATGCTGTGGGTTTTAAGTTGGGTCTTAAAGGAGGTGGAAAGTTTTAGGGGGGAAACTCCAGGGCATAGGACCTAGATGGTTGAAGGCATGCCACTAATGATGGGGCAAATGGCGGGGAGAATGCAAAAGAGGCCAGAGTCAGAATAATAGAGTTTTGATGGCAGGAGGGCCACTTAGAGGAAATTGCAGAGATAGGATAGAGAGGCCATGAAGGGATCGAAACACAAGAATGAAAATTTAAAGAATTTTCAAGTCTAGAAGCCAATGTAGGTCAGCAAGGACAAGAGTAATGGCTAAGTGTTATTTCATGTCAGATAGGACTACAGGCAGTAAGAGTTTTGAATGAATTGAAGCTGATGCAGGATGAGTGGCCAGGAGAGCTTTAGAATAGTAGAGTCTGGCATGGATAAATGTTTTAACAGCATGTGGGCTGAGGCGAGCTATGTTAGAGGAGGAAGTAGGCACTCTTTGTAATGGAGTGGATATGAGGTCACAATCTAAATTGTTTTTGAATGGAGACCAAGATTGCAAGCATTCTGGTTTAACCTGCGACAGTGGCTGGGGAGGATGATGGAATGGGTGGCCAAGAATATGGGGGGAGTGTGAAGGAGGGGCTGAATATGATTGCTGCAGTCTTCCTGATGTTTAACTGGAGGCAGTTGTGGCGAATTCAAGATTGAAGGTCAAACAAGCAGTCTAACATTACAGAGGCAACGGAGAGGTCGAATCAGGTGGTGGAGAAATGTATGTAGAAATTGATTCCATGTTCAATTTACCTGATGCTTAATAGGGTCAAAAAGCCTATTAAGAAAAATATTATCTGTGTACTGTATGTTACGAAGAATAAACTGGCAGGGAACTGAATTGTCAACTTTTGCTGATTTTTATAGGAAAACATTGTGCTTCACCCCATTGGTATCCGTTGGCTTCCGAACTCCTTGATTGAATTTCAACCTTGTAACTATTATCCTACATTTTCTATGGAAATGAATAATTTAAGTCATGGGGACAATATAATGTGTACCCATGCTATTAAAAAGTACAGTATATTATTAATCAATCTAGTTTTTAAATTAATCTCTCCTTGTTGAACAATTATACTGTCATGTTCATTGGTAATGGATTAACAGTAATGCTGTTTGTTGATTTTGTGATTCTTTGAATGGTTTTAATCCAAGAGTGGCAGTTCTTCCGCACATCTCCAGTATAATTACCTTTTGAGTTAATGGTCTAAAACTTTTTGGCTAGGAAAGGATAATTTATAGATTTATGTTTTGTTTGGACATACTTATTCAGAGCCCATAATAAGGTTGTCCAGACGCATGTACAGTTATAAAAGTTGTCTTGTTAAGTTACAAATGAATACATATGTCATAAATGACTAGTTTGATTCCTATATTGTTTTCATGTGTATGCTGCTATTCTACTGGTCGTGAGCTAATTCTATATGAGATATGCGAGATATGTTTTCATTATGTCATAGTCAATAAATACATTGATCTAAATATGAAGGTATGTAAGATCAATTTTTTTTTCTAAAAGTGGCTGCTAAATGAAATGAGAAGAATCCAATAAAGTATTGTGCGCTTTAAAGTCTTAGGATACATAAATTTTTGTAGCATGACATGCTAAACTGTATACAATGTTTGATATCTCATATATCATCTAAAAAAAAGTTTGCACAATATGCGAGTTAATTTTTCCCCAAACATTAAAAGACATTGTATTTATTAGATCCATTTTTCATCACACTGATCATTTGCTATCCAAATTCAGAATTTGTATTGCAAGCCATGAACATAATTGAGCTTGACTTTGTGTAAATTTATATGTTGCAGGGGTTGACAAATTTGAGGAAGATGGTAAGCAATCAAGTTGTACTGGAGTCGAGGGCAGCCCCTAAAAACCTGTTGGATGAGATGCACAAACTCCGCATCTTGTGCTACTTCTGTGATGTGACTGTGCAGATAGAGCACCAGGGCAACAAAGAGGAATTTGTTGCTCACAAAGCTGTGTTGGCTGCTGCCAGCAGTTACTTTAAGGAGCTATTCCTTAATGAAATGGTGAACACTAAGATTACTATTGTTACTTTGCAAGACATTTACACAGCAGACTTTGCCTCTTTTCTGGATTTTGTATATACTGCAAAAGTAGAGGTTGAGGCCGAGAGGGTACAAAGATTACAGGAGATTGCAGAAAAATTGAAGTGCAGGGAGCTGGCTGAAGTCTGTAGTCAAGTAAAAACGCAGATACTTGAGACAGCTCTGATGGACTTGAGCAATTTGGCTGATTCCCAGGGAGTAGAAGGAATTAAAGACATTAAACAAGACAGTGGTACTGTTTCAGTTTCTTCTCAGAACATATCACCAATTCCTTCAACAGCATACAATCGCCAAGTATCCACTGTCCAAAATGTTTCAGATGAAGAGAAATGTCATGACCAAGATTGTAAAGCATTGCCAGCAACCATCAGAGCCAAAGCATGGGAAAAGTCAGAAAAGGAGAAGAAAGTGGGGAAACCTTTAAGTGTAAAGGCCAAACGAGCCAGTGGAAGGCTAGCAGGGCGCAAAGTCTTTTTGGAAATACCCAAAAAGAAATATACACGTAAGCTTCGAGAGCAAGAGACAGTTGATCAAAATTTGGAAGCGGAATCTGGTAAACTGACCTTTCTAGATGAATACCAAGATATTGAAGATCGAGTCAAAAAGGAAACAACTACAGAAATTGTTGAAGAGCCAGATTATGAAGATGAGATGTTGGAGGAGGATGAGGAAGAAGAAGCGGAGACTGATGATAGTGATTTCGAATTGGATGAGGATACCAAAAAGACACCTGATGAGAATGAGAAGAAGAGAAGAGGTGGAAACTTCAAGTGTGACAAATGTGAGAAGGATTTTCAGTATGAGAAAAGCTACTTGAAACACATAGAACAGAATCATGGTATTACCCCAGAAATCATTTACCGCTGTGAGACTTGCAGCCAAACATTTGCTAATCGGTGCAACTTAAAAAGCCACCAAAGACATGTCCATGTTGAAGAACGTCGCTTCCCATGCTCACTTTGTGGTAAAAAGTTTAAAAGGAAAAAAGATGTGAAGCGGCATAACCTTCAGGTTCACGAAGGTGGTGGAGAGCGCCATTTATGCTTGCAGTGTGGTAAAGGACTAAGTTCCAAAACTGCCTTGAGACTCCACGAAAGGACACACACTGGAGATAAACCTTATGAGTGCACTGAATGTCATGCCAAGTTTTCTCAGCCATCTGCACTGAAGGTGCACTTGAGGTACAAATGTGCAATATAACTCTATAGTATGCACTTTTAATCACCTCAGTTATGTGTGCCATTTTATTAACTGGATCTGAGATAGTGTGGAAGTTGTCTTGTCTGTCTTGCTTTTGTTACAGCAGTATAATCTAACTTTCTAATAGTTACAGAACTAAAATATTACCTTGTGGTTTGTTCTATAAGTGAGGTTGGAGGAGTAATCAATCATAGTAAAAGTAAACAACAGTATTCTTGATCATACAATTTGTTCAGAAAACTCCGCTTTCTGTTTGGAAGTATATATTCCATGGAATTCTCATTTCACTCTGTATCTCGGACTGGGGGAAAAATGTGACACCCTTTTTCAAAATAGTGTAAGGGCAGTCCTAACAACTACAGGCCAGTTAGTTTTACATCAGTGGTGGGTAAGATTTTAGAAACAATAATCAGAAAAAATCAACAAACACTTGGAGAGACTCAAGTAAATTAAGCATACCCAGCACAGATTTGTAAAAGGAAGATCCTGCTTGACTAATCTAATTTAATTTTTTGATGAACAGAGAAGATTAATGAAGGGAAGGCAGTGGATGTTTATATGGATTTTAAGCAAGCATTTGATAAGGTACCACATAAAAGGCTGGTTAACAATATTGAGGCTCATAGAATAGGAGGGTGTTACAACCAGGCGAGAAAGGTGTCTAGGGGTCTTTTACTGTCTTCAACTGGTCATATTGTAACAGGGTTTAATTTTAAACAGTGTTTTGAGCTTCCCCTTGGTGAATCCTTGTTCACCACTTTCCAATTAAGGCAAAGAAATGAGCACAAACAAGCTGCCTTAGGTTTAAAGAAGAAATGTGAAATTTGTTAAAACTTAAACTCTCAATTTGGTTAACACCTACGGATACACGCTGCGCACCATGCTAGCATGCATACACAATACGCACATGCAAATAGGGACAGAAAAGAGCAGAAGAAAGAAAGAGAGGTTTGAGGAAATATCAGAAGAGTTTCTTGTTTACTGTGCTTCGAGTTCAAGGTAGTCCTTTTGTAAGTAGTTTTGCTTTTCATTGGGGTCCAGTATTTTTCTTACACCTTGTTCACTGTAGGAGACTTTTCTTTCTTGAGGTTCATGGGTCTTCAATTCCGTGAGAAAGAGATGGGAGCGGACAGGAGAGAGATGTTCTCAGTCCAGGAGAAAAGAGCTTTGAGTTCCAATTCTCTGTGGCAAGTTCAAATTCAAATAACCAACAGCCAGTTAGTCATTTGACTAAACTGGTCTGACCACCTCTGTGTATTGGGGAAGCAAGGACTGGGTCCCTTGTTCCAACACTGTTTGCTAGCATGCAAAAAAGGTGTTTCTGGTGAGGGACCTGCAGTTTCTTGTGATAGGCCCTCCTTCCTTCCCAGCACCAATTTTAAGTTTTACTGTTCATGTGGTGAAATAATATTTGCCTCAGTATTGGCAGGTGAGGGCCTGCGTGACAAGGGTCAGTATCCAATTGGATAAAAAAATTGGCACAAGGACAGAAAACAGCAAGTCGTAGTAAGTGGTTGTTTTTCAGACTGGAGGATGGCAGACACTGGTGGTCCCCAAGGGTCAGTGCTGGGACCATTGCTTTTTTTGCTCTAAATAAATGACTCGGATCTTGGAATGCAGAGTAGAATCTCAATTTGCTGATGAGACAAAACCTGGAGGTGTGGCCATCTGTGAGAATGATATGAACCGCCTGCAACAGGACATAGGCTAGCAGAATGGGCAGACAGGTGACAGATGGAATTTAATACTGACAAGTGTGAGGTGATGCATTTTGGCAGACGGAATAGGGAGAAGCAGCATATACTTAATGGCACAGTTCTGAAGAGTGCAGGACGGAGGGACCTGGGGGTACATGTGCATAGATCTTCGAAGGTGGCAGGACATGTTGAGAGAGTAGTTAGTAAAGCAAATGGGATCTTGGGCGGATGGGGTGGCGCAGTGGTTAGCACTGCAGCCTCACAGCTCCAGCGACCCGGGTTCAATTCTGGGTCCTGCCTGTGGAGTTTGCAAGTTCTCCCTGTGTCTGCGTGGGTTTCCTCCGGGTGCTCCGGTTTCCTCCCACATGCCAAAGACTTGCAGGTTGATAGGTTAATTGACCATTATAAATTGCTCCTAGTATAGGTAGGTGGTAGGGAAATATAGGGACAGGTGGGGATGTGGTAGGGATATGGGATTAGTGTAGGATTAGTATAAGTGGGTGGTTGATGGTCGGCACAGACTCGGTGGGCTGAAGGGCCTGTTTCAGTGCTGTATCTCTAAACTAAACTAAATAGAGGCATTGAGTACAAAAGCAGGGAAGGTATGCTGAACCTTTATAAAGCTCTGGTCAGACCCCAGCTGGAGTATTGCATCCAGTTCTGGTCGTCACAAGTTAGGAAGGATGAGAGGGTGCAGAGCAGATTTACCAGAATGGTTCCAGGGATGGGGAATTTTAGTGACAAGGTTAGCTTGGAAAAGCTGGGGTGGTTCTCCTTAGAGCAAAGGAGATTAAGATTTAATAGATGTATACAAGCTTATGACAGTCTCATAAGTTAGACAAGGAAAAATTGTTCCCATTAACTAATGGTACAAAGACTAGGGCACACTGATTGTAGGTTTTGGGCAAGAGATGCAGGGGGACTATGAGGAAGAACTTCTATACGCAGCGGGTGGTAATGACCTGGAACTCGCTGCCCACAAGTGGTGGAAGCAGAGACAATCAATGACTTCAAAAGGAAATTGAATGGCCACTTAAAGGAAATAAACTTGCAGGGATTGAGCGAGGGGGCGCGGGAATGATTGGATAGCTCCATGGAGAGCTGGCATGGACATGCTGTAAATGACTGACTCTGATTTGTTTACCAAAATGAAATGCAAGTTGTCATGCAGGCTCCCACCTGCCAAGAATGAGGCACATTGGTTTTGTCATATGAACATTGATTTTGAACTATTGCTGGAGCGAGGAAATGACTTGTTGGACAGATCAGCCGTGGCTGGAAAAAACATTTGCATACTAACAGACGGTGCTTGTGTAGACAAAGGACCATTCCTTGACACATTCCACTCACAATGGATGTTGATCACCAGACAGTGAGGGGGTGGGGAAGCACATTCCAGGGTCTGCTGGGGTGATGCAATCCACAGGGGCCAGGACTAGTTGGACCAGCTGGTCACAAGACTAACTGGCTGTTCCAGGGTTTTTTCAACTGGCCACAGAAAATTTGAACTGAGAAAGACTGTTTGCTCATGGACTGAGAAGATCTCTCCTGTCTGCTCCCATTTCTTTCTCACACGCCTCTGAATCCACATGAACCCCAAGAAAGAAAAGTCTCCAATAGTGAACAAAGTTTAATAATAATACTGGGCCCCAACGAAAAGCAAGACCTACCCACAATCAAGGACTCTACAGAGAGCTCGAAGAACCATAACAACAACTCTTCAGATATTGCCTCATACTTTTCCACTTTATTTTTCTTCTCTTTTCTGTCTCCATTTGCAGGTGTGTATCGCGTATGCATGCTATTGTGGGCGCATCATGTATCTGTAGGTGTCAACCGAATTAGAGTTTAAGTTCAAGTTTAATAAATTTCAACCTTTTCGTTAAACCTAAGAAAACCTGTTTGTGCTGGTTTCTTCACCTTATAATTGGAAATCGGTGAACAAGGATTCACCAACGGGGAGCTAAAAACAGTGTGTTTAAAATTAAAACCTAATACGGCAAGATCAGGTGAAGGCTGAGGGACCCCTAGACCCCTTTCTCACTGGGCCGTAATAAAATGCACTTTAACATGCATGTGATAATTCAACATCGTGCCTAAGGTTCTACTTTGCCAGTCCCAGGGAATTGATGAAGTTCTGTAATGTAGACCCAATGCTCTCCTCAGAGAAGAACTGAAAATTGAAAGGCAAGTAGCCTTGTTGCTTTCTGAAACCTAGCACTGAGTTAGAAAGCAGAAATAAAGGCTACCCAATGTTCCCTCTCATTTTCCTTTGCTGTACGCAGCCCATTTGTGGCACTGCACGGTCCCTTTAATGTTGCCACATGGTCGCACATGTGCACATCTTAAAGGGACCGCTCCTTGTGCGCAGCCTTTTTGCCTCCTACATTGCATGTTCCAGATTGTTTCGTGGCCTCGCAGCATAGAGGGAATGTTACTTTTTTCTTTCGTGGGATGTGACTGTCGTTGGCAAGGCCAGCATTTGTTACCCACCCCTAGTTGTCCTTGAGAGGGTGGTGGTGAGCCACTTCCTTGAACCGCTGCAGTCCATCAAGTGTAGGTACACCCACAGTACTGTTCAGGAGGGATTTTGACCTAGTGACCGTGAAGGAACGGCAATATAGTTCCAAGAGTGAGGGGCACATGGAGTGGAGACATAGAGTGTGAAACTAGGAATTTGGTTCACGTGGGAACTCAGTGCAGAGGGGGAAAGAGGAATTGATGTGACGTTCCAGCAAAGAAGGTAAGTGGTTGGTGAACATGTTCTTTTTTTCTTATCTAAACTAAGGAATTTTGTATGACATTAATTGGAGTAATTACCATAAGAATCTTCTTGGGCTTTGTCTGTGAACGCGACACATTCAGATAAAAAATAAAAAGTGACGTCCCAAGGAAACAGATAAGTGTTTAGTGAGTATTTTGCTATTTTCATTTATCTTTCAAAACTCAGGTAATTTATCAGTAATTGTAAAGTTTTATTAGTAAAGTTTACTAGCGGTAATAAAACTTATTGGGTTTATTAATTAAGTTAGTTAAGTATCACAAAAATGGCAGGGAAGGTGATGTATTGCGACTGCATGATGTGGGAGCTCCTGGATGCCAGTGTGATCCAGAGCAAGCACGTCTGCAATCAGTGTCTGCGCCTACAGGAACTTCGGCTCAGAATTAATAAGCTGGAGGCCGAGCTTCAGACACTGCGACACATCAGGGAGGGGGAAAGTTACCTGGACACTTGGTACCAGGAGGTGGTCACATCCCTTAGTATAGGGCCTTCTGATTTGGTCCAAGATCAAGGACAGGCGGGTGTGACTGCGAGTGAGGCAGGTATGGGGACCCAGAACGTAGATGTGGAAGAGCCTCAGCCTTTGCAATAGTCCAGCAGGTTCAAGGTTCTTGTAACCTGTATGGATGAGAGCTAGGACTGCGAGATGGATAAGCGAACTGACCATGGGCACCATGGTACAGGAAGCCATTCAAGCAGGGGAGTTAATAGAGATGTAGTAGTAGTAGGAGATAGCATAGTCAGAGGGGTAGACAGTTCTTGCAGCCGAGAGCAAGAGTCCAGATGGCTGTGTTGCCTGCCCAGTGCCAAGGTTCGGGACATCTGCTCTGGACTGGAGAGGAACTTGCAGTGGGACGGGGGAGGCTCCAGTGGTCGTGGTCCACGTAGGTACCAACAACATCGATAGAACTATGAGGTTCTGCTGAGGGAGTATGAGCAGCTAGGGCCTAAGTTAAAAGTCAGAGCCTCAAAGGTGGTAATTTCTGGATTATTACCAGAGCCATGAGCAAATAGGCATAGGGTACATAAGATTAGAGAGTTAAATGCGTGGCTCAAAGATTGGTGTGGAAGAAATGGGTTTTGATTCATGGGGCACTGGCACCAGTACTGGGGAAAGTGGGAGCTGTACCTTTCGCTAGTCTTCACCTGAACCACGTTGGGATCAGTGTTCTGGTGGGTCGTTTAACTAGGGCAGTAGAGAGGGCTTTAAATTAAATGGTGGGGGTGAGTGAGGAGGATTGAGAAGATGTGATAAATTACGTAGAGAAGAAAAGGCAAGAGAGCAAGGTAAGGGAAATGATGATCAGAGTGTGGCAGCAAGGGACAGAGTGTACAAACCTAAGAGTGCACCAGCAGGTAAGATTAGAGGTTACAAAAATAGTAAAAAGACAGAACTAAAGGCTCTGTATTTGCATGCACGTAGCATTCGTAATAAAGCAGATGAATTGACAGCATAAATAGTAATAAATATGTATGATCTGATAACCATTGCAGAGACATAACTGCAAGATGACAAAGACTAGGACCAGAATATTCAAGGGTACATGACATTTAGGAAGGACAGGAAGCTAGGAGAAGGTGGAGGGGTAGCTCTGTTAATTAAGGGTGGCATTGGTACAATAGAGACACACAACCTTAGTTCTGGAGATCAAAATGTAGAATCAGTTTGGGTAGAGATGAGAAATAGTAAAGGTAAGAAGTCACTTAGGCCACCCAACAGTAACCAAGCTGTAGGACGGGGTATACAGGATGAAATAATGGCTTGTGAGAAAATTACAATGTTAATCATGAACGATTTTTAATCTGCATATAGATTGGATGAATCAGATTGGCAAAGGTAACCTGGATGATGAGTTCATAGTGTTTTCAGGACAGTTAGTTGGAGCAGCAAGTTCCAGAGCCAACCAGACAGCAGGCTTTATTGGTACTGTGTAGTGAGACAGGATGAATTAATGGCCTCATGGTGAAGGCGCTCCTAGGTAGCAGTGATAAATGATCGAATTTCGCATTCAGTTTGAGGGAGAGAAGAGTGAACTTAAGACTAGTGTTTTAAACTTAAGGGTTGTTATGAGAGCATGAAGGCAGAGCTGGCTAAAGTAAACTGGCAAATTAGGTTAAGGGGTAGCTCAGTAGAGATGCAGTGGCAGACTTTTAAGGAGATATTTCAGAATACTCAGAAAAGATACATTCCAGTGAGAAAGAGAAACTCTAAAGGAAGGATGCTGTATCTGTGGCTAACTAAGGAAGTTAAAGATAGTATAAAGTTAAAAGAAAAAGCATATAATTCTGCAAAGATGAGTGGCAGGTCGGAAGATTGGGCAGAATATGAAGAACAGCAAAGAATGACTAAAAGGTTAATGAGGGAAAAATTAGAGTACGAGAGAAAGCTAGCTAGAAATATACAAACATAGTAAACGTTTCTACAGGTATTTAAAAAGGAAAAGAGTAAGTAAAGTGAGCATTGGTCTTTTAGAGAGCTAGTCTGGCGAATTAATAATGGAAAATGAAGAGATGGTGGATGAATTGAACAGATATTTTGTGTCTGACTTCTCTGTGAAGGATACAAATAACATCCCAGAAATAATTGTGAATCTGGAGGTGAAAGTGAGGGAGGAACCTGACACAATTACAACCACCAGGGGAAGAGTACTGAAAAAATTATTAGAGCTAAAAGCTGGCAAGTCCCCAGGTCCTGATGGACTTAAGAAAGGATACAAATGCATTAGAGGCAATGCAGAGAAGGTTCATTTGGCTGATACCTGGGCTGGGGGCGTTATCTTCTGAAGGAAGGTTGGACAGGTTGGGTCGATATCCATTGGAGTTTAGAAGAATGAGAGGTGATCTTATTGAAACATATAAGATCCTGACGGGACTTGACAGGGTGGATGCTGAAAGGATGTTTCCCCTTTTGGGAGAGACTGGAACTAGGGAACATGGTTTAAAAATTAGGTGTGGCCCATTTAAGACGGAGATGAGAAGAAATATTTTTCTCTCACGGTTGAGAGTTTTTGGAACTCTCCTCCAGAATGTGGTGGAGGCAAGGTCATTGAATATTTTTAAGCCAGAGGTGGATAAATTCTTGACTAACAAGGAAGTCAAAGGGTATTGGGAGTAGACGGGAAAGTGGAGTTGAGGCCACAATCAGATCAGCCATGATCTTATCAAATGGCGGAGCAGGCTTGAAAGGGCCAAATAGCCTACTCCTGCTCCTAATTCATATGTTTGTAAGTCGTGATGGTGTGTGGTTTGGAGGGGAACTTGCAGGTGGTGGTGTTCCCATGCATCTGCTGCCCTTGTTCTTCTAGATGGTAGAGGTCATGGGTTTGGAAGGTGTTGTTTGAGGAGGCTTAGCAAGTTGCTGCAGTGCATCTTGTAGATGGTACACACTGTTGCTGCTGTGCGCCAGTGATGGAAGGAGTCAATGTTTAAGGTGGGGGATGGGGTGCCAATCAAGTGGGCTGCTTTGTCCAGGATGAGCTTCTTGTTGTTAAACTCCAGAAAGCTTGTTATGGAAGGATAATGCTATAGCCTATCTTTACTCAGTTTCACATTTATTGTACAGAATAAAAGGATAACAAACATGTAGCTCCTCACTCAAAACCCTCCAGCAGTTTCAGTAAGTGTCTGCTTATACGTGCTCAAGTAAGACCCCAATTAACACACTCCACCTGCAATAATCAAACAATTGATACACAATTAACAGATTAACACTTGAGTGTTGTTGGAGCTGCACTTAGCCAGTTATTTAGGGAGTATTCCATCACACTTCTGACTTGTGCCTTGTCGATGGTAGACGGGCTTTGAGGAGTCAGGAGGTGAGTTAGTCGCAGCAGAATACCCTGCCTCTGACCTGCTCTTCTGCTCTTGTTGCCACAGTATTTATATGGCTGGTCCAAGTTAAGTTTCTGGTCAATGGTAACCCCCCAGGATGTTGTTGATGGGGGATTCAGCAATGTTAATGCCATTAAATGACAAGGGGAGACGGTTAGATTTTCTCTTATTGGAGATGGTCATTACCTGGCACTTGTGTGGTGCGAATTATACTTGCCACTTATCAGCTCAAGCCTGAATGTTGTCCAGGTCTTGCTGCATGTGGACATGGACTGCTTCAGTATCTGAGGAATGGCGAATGATACTGAACGCTGTGCAATCATCAACGAACATCCCCACTTATGACCTTATGATGGAGGGAAAGTCATTGATGAAGCAGCTAAAGATGGTTGGATCCAACCCTAAGGAACTCCTACATCAATGTCCTGGGGCTCAGGTGTTTGTCTTCCAACAACCACAACCATCTTGCTTTGTATGAGATTTGACTCCAACAAGTGGAGAGTGCTCCCCTGATTCCCATTGACTTCAATTTTGCTAGGGCTCCTTGATGTCACACTTGGTTAAATGCTGCCTTGTGTCAAAGGCAGTCACTCTCACCTCACCCCTGGAATTTAGCTCTTTTGTCCATGTTTAGACCAAGGCTGTAATGAGGTTTGGAGCCAAATGGCCCTGACAGAACCCAAACTGAATATCAGTGAGCAGGCTATTGTTGTGTAAGTACCACTTGACAGCACTGTCGACGACATCTTGTATCACTTTCCTGATGATCAAGGGTAGGCTGATGGGGTGATAATTGGCCAGATAGAATTTGTCCTGATTTTTGTGGACAGGATGAACCTGGCTAGTTTTCCACTTTGTTAGTTGTATGCCAGTGTTGTAGCTGTACTGGAACAACTTGGCTGGGGGAACAGCTGGTTCTGGAGGACAAGTCCTCCAGGATGTTGTCTGGGCCCATAGCCGTTGCTGTATCCAGTGCCTTCAGCTCTTTCTTGATATCACAAAGAGTAAATCAAATTGGCTGAAGATTGCCATCTGTGATGTTGGGGACCTCAGGAGGAGACTGAGTTGGATCATCCACTCTGCACTTCTGGTTGAAGATGGTTGCAAGTGTTTCAACCTTGTCTTTTGCATTGACATGTTGGGCTTCCCCATCAGTGAGGATGGGAATGTTTGTGGATAGTTGTTTAATTGTCCACCACCATTCACGACTGGATGTGGCAGGACTTCAGGGCTTAGATCTGATCCATTGGTTGTGGCATCGCTTCGCTCTGTGAATTTCATGCTGTTTCCATTGTTTAGCATGCATGGAGTCCTTTGTTGTGGCTTAATTGGGTTGGCACCTCATTTTTAGGTATGCCTGTTGCTGCTCCTGGCATGCTCTCCTACACTCCTCATTGAACCACGGTTGACCCCCTGGCTTGAAAGTAATGCTAGAGTGAGGGGAATATGCCAGACCATGAGGTTACAGATTGTAGTTGAATACACTTCTGCTGATGGCTTATAGTGCCTCAAGGATGTCCAGTTTTGAATGCTGGATCTGTTTTGAATCTGTCCCATTTAGCATGGCGGTAATGACACACAACATGATGAATGGTATCCTCATTGTGAAGACGGGGCGTTGTCTCCATGAGGGTGCTATCTCAGTCACTCCTTTCAATACTGTCATGGTTACTGGTGGCTTGAATTTATAGAGGTAGAGTTTAAGGAGACCTTTGAAGGCAGAGGGGAAAGTAGCAAGGCAAAGTTGTTTCAGGAGTGCATTTCAGCAGATAGTGGTATAGGAGCATGCTTTTTTATCTGCCCCTTTCTGTTTGGGTAATGAAATTGGAGAAGAAACAAGGTAAAGGCTTAGTTCACGTGTTTTGTCATTTGATTTTTTAGACTGATGGTTGTAAAACAGAACATCTGTTTAATAATTTTTCAAGGGAAGGAGAAAGCAACTGCGGATACCCATTTGAAAAATTGAGGTTTCTTAAAGAGTTACTTATGCAGTACCTAAGTTCTGCATTAGAAAAATTAACAGCTAACTGTCACTGGATGATTCGAAGTTGTAAGTACAGTGAATACAGCATTAGAAAAGTTTTTTACGCTTTAGAATTCTGTCTAGTTCATTTGGAATCTAATGTATATTTGTTTTATCTTTAAATACTTCGAATATTTGTGGAATAAAATAATGGGTACAATTCTAAAGTGGGTGCAGGAGCAGAGGGACGTGGGTATATGTGTGCATAAGTCATTGAAAGTGTCAGGCAAGATTGAGAGAGAGGTTAATAAAGCATACAGTACCCTGGGCTTTATTAATAAGGGCATAGAGTATATGAGCAAGGAGGCTATGTTGAACTTGTGTTAAGACACTAGTTCAGCCTCAGCTGGAGTATTGTTTCCAGTTCTGGGTGCTGTATTCTAGGAAAGATGTGAAGGCCTTGGAGAGTGTGCAGAAAAGATTCACGAAAATGGTTCCAGGATGAGGAACTTCAGTTATGAAGATAAATTGGAGAAGTTAGGACTGTTTTCCTTAGAGAAAAGAAGGCTGAGAGGGGATTTGATAGAGGTAGTCAAAAGCATGAGGGGTCTGGACAGAGTAGTTAGGGAGAAACTGTTTGCACTTGTGAAAGTATCGAGAACGAGAGGGCACAGATTTAAAGTAATAGGTAAAAGAAGCAAAAGCGACATGAGGAAAAACTTTTTTCACGCAGCAAGCGATTAAGGTCTGGAAACTTACAGGGCTACGGGGAATGGAATTGATTGGATTGCTCTACAGAGAGCCAACGTGGACTTGATGGGCCTAATGGATGCCTTCTGTGCCGTAACAACTCTAAATGCACTGCCTGAGAATGATTGAGACAGGTTCAATTGAAGCATTCAAAGGAAGAATGTGCAGGGTTACGGGGAGAAGGCGGGGGAATGGTACTAATTGAATTGTTCGTTCGGAGAGCTGGTGCAGACACGATGGGCCGAATGGCCTCCTCCTCCACTGTAACAATTCTGTGATATCAAAGTTGTTTTCTCTTTTTCTCTCTCTTACATGCACTCTCCAGGGTGCATACAGGTGAAAAGCCATTTGCCTGTGATGAATGTGATGCCAGGTTCACACAGAATCATATGTTGATATATCACAAGAGATCTCATACAGGTAATTTTTTACATTTTTTCTAAATTATTTTTGTATAACTGCTTAAAACAGATCAGTACAGTCAAGCACGATGTACAGTGTAAATTGAGTTGTGATTCAGCCACATCTTGTAGCTTATTTGTAAGTATTTGGAATTAGCTATACTAATTAAAACAGCTGGTACCCAGCAAATAGCACATATTTGAAAGAGAGGGAAAAATTGAAGCCAAAAAAAGTAGTAATAAAGAATAAAAGAATCCAAGTATTGTAGAAAGGAGTATGTACAGAAAGATAATGGCATTATGAGACTGTTTGAATCTGTCTCTCCAACCAGCAATGGCTGGTTAGGATGTTGAATCAGCACCAGTAGCCCATGAGTAGATGACCTCTGAAAGGGAAGTCCCCAGATACTAGAGATATTGAGTAAGTTTCTCAATCAAGAATATGGCAATATTGGTGGAAATGAAGTGAAAATATAACCTTGCCAAGGGTTGTCCAAAAACTTTGCATTTTGCAGTATTAAATCAGGCTGTGAAAAAGTTAGAATAAAAGCAAAATTCTGCGATGCTGGAAATCTGAAGTAAAAACAAGAAATGCTGGAAATACTCAGCAGGTCTGGCAGCATCTGTGGAGAGAGAAGCAGAGTTAACGTTTCAGGTCAGTGACCATTTCCAGCATTTCTTTTGAAAAAGTTACGTAGGTTGTTTCGACAATCTTGTACAGATACTGAAAAACTTTAGTGTGAATGTAAAACTAAATGTCACAAAGAACAAATTTTCAACAAAATGTGTAGTTCAGCTGTTTCTTAAATTACATTTACACAGATATAACCATCTTTATTTTCTCACTAATTTTCTCCCAGCCCTCCTTCCTTGAAAGTGAATCCTTGCTGAGATATGGCTTTGTAGTTGTCATTGGATGCTCATACTTATTACAACCACATGGTGACACAGCTGTGGTGACAGAGCAAGTAAACCAGTATATACTGGAGATTGAAGTTGGAACTTCCCTCATCTTGTATGGCTTAGCTACTCACGTAATCAACTTTTTGAGCCCCAGAGTCAGCCCTGAAAACACCTTTTTAATGCTTACAAAAATCCCAAAAGGAGACAAGGGTGTTTGTGTGTAAATAACAAACTGAAAAGTAATTGTAACTGCTGCTTTTCTGGGTAGGTCCAGATATGTGAAGAAATTTGGGAGCTGGTAGTATTCCAATAAAATTTGAGTCTTTGTGCAAGCTCTAGTATCTGGGGAAGCTCTTAAATGACTCATAAAGCAAGGATTTTCTGGGGAATTAATTTGGCCTGTTTGTGGGAGTAATTTGCAGCTAGTTGATCAGTGTTGGCAGTTAGTTCAAGGTTTTTGTGAATTATGTTTTTTTCCACGTCATTGCCCAATGCTTAGTAGCATATCGTGCATATTTTGTACATCTGATGACTTGGAAATGGTTGCAGAAGAACCAAGGCTGGACTGGTTATAAAAGGGTTTGATTGTGGCGACTCCATTGAAGAATGAGTCAAATTGGCTTGTGACAGTGACATGCCAAAAAGGAAATACGCAAACAGTAATATACTCTAACCCATGGAATACATCGACACAGTGGAACAATATTAAGATGTCAAACACCATTGAGTCCTTTAGTGCTTGGAATGCAGAATCACTCATTCTTTCATGTCGCCCTGTGAAAAGAGAATGTAGATTTTAAGGAAAAGGTTCCCAAATTAACTTGAATTTTCTTGTAGTATTCTTATGGCTGAAATTCTAAAGGTTGAAATTTTTTTTTAACTGAAATGTTTTTTGACCCCAGATTTTTCCTGTCCTCCTGAAGGCTTTTATTTTTGCAGAGATAGTTTTTTGCTGCTAGTAGCCCTCTGTACATTCTTTTGAGAGAATCGCAATGAGTTTTATTATATAGGGCATTAGAATCAAGTCTGATTCTGTCCTCTGCTGACATTTATACACACATACTTTCCAGTAGGGATTCTTGGACAACCAAGTACCCTAGCTATTTTTTCATGGTGAGGGATCCTGGGGGTAATTTTGATGCTCTATGTTTTACCCTGGTTAATATCAACAAATTCAGAGCTCCCGTTTTCTGATCTATTCTGTTTTATGCAACCTAATTGTAAGTATCAGCTTGGCTCAGTTGATAAACTGAAGCCGAAAAGTTGATAATTCAAGATCCACTCCGGGACTTGTACACATACTTCATTGCAGCGCTGAAGGACTGCTTCATTGTACTGGGTACTCTACTCCAGGTAAGATGTCTGTTTAGGTGAACATTAAAGCTCCATGACTCTGTTTGAAATACAGGGAGTTTTCCCACATAGGCTGGATCATTGTAATTCATTAAATGTGACTTGCTCTGGGATATTCCTGAGAGATGTAATAAGGTACTAGTTGAAAGCAAGTTTGTTCGTGTAATTTAGGAAGAAATTCTCTCTCTCTCAAACTGATGCAAGTTCCAGTCAGCCATGTTGTGGAAGAAATATTGCTGGGTATAACTGCTACATATTCAAAAAGAATATTGGATCCAGACATGTAAAAACTGAAAATGATGGAACAACACAGCTGGTTGATCATCTGAAGTAAAGAGTATATTAACGTTTTGATGCAATTCCTGCCTCCAAAACGTTAACATGTTCTTCCAGAAACTGATGAGTCACTATGCATTTATAAAATGTTCTCGTTTTTATTTCAGATTTCATTCATATGTGATTTTCTTTTTACTGCCGGTGGCATATGTAGGATTCTGAAAACGGTCATAGTATGACCATTGCTGATTGTCTTATTTGCATGTTTTTCAAATTGTTATTATCACACTTCAGGAACTACTTGTGAGCATCTAAAAACAAGGTATAATGTACATATGTTTTCATAATGTGGTACACAGTGATGTGAATGAAACTCAGCTGAAATGTCGCCGAAATTTTCTTCATAAACTTAAACTGGCATTCTGATAATTTGACATGTTTTCAACCTCCAATGGTTTCAGTACATATTCAGCTTACGTTTTGCACTTGCCATTTATTGCATCTTAAAATCTTAATGTTACTGAATATTGGATTGTCATTAAAGAGCTATTTAATCACTAGCAGCGTTTTAATGTAAAATAAATGCATGTCTCATCATTTTTAACTGGTAGCACTCCTGCTTTGCCATGAATTGGTAGGACATTGGTTCATGCCTATAATTCTCCACAGCAAGCTTCTCTGTTTGAGATTGTCCTATTCACAAGAAGTGTTTAGCAAAGGCCAGTTAGTTCCCCAGCAGAGGAAAGCTGCAATGGCTGCCTTTGGTGCTCTCTGGTTATTCAGAACAAAGAACAATACAGCGCAGGAACAGGCCATTCGGCCCTCCAAGCCTGCGCCGATCTTGATGCCTGCCTAAACTAAAACTTTCTGCACTTCCGGGGACCGTATCCCTCTATTACCATCCTATTCGTGTATTTGTCATTACTTAAGCCTGGGACCATGAGGTGCCTTTGTGAAATTGGAAAAAGGGCCATACATATGGTAGAATATAGCATGTTATGCAGAAATAATTTTCTTTAAAGGCAATTAAGATTTTATAGTTCTGATTAAAACTCCACAAGGCAAACCTCAAATTGCAACCTTGACCATGCAATCCTGGTTAGACTTCATTATTTTCTTAAAGCCTCTTGAAGGCCTCGATGAAGCTTATAATTACAATAGCTTATTCTCCTGATGGTCTGTTGCCTGGCATTTTCAATTCTAGAAGTTTGCATTTTCTTAGTGATGACATTATTGACAATTATGGCAGTTCTGTTAGAACTGAGAAGAGATAGTATGGGCAAGAATGTCAACAGTTGAAAACTAACTCGAGGTGGAACCATTGTTGATGTCTGTTGGTTGGATTTGCAGAAGGCATGAAGAATGTGTGGGGGCTGATGCTGTTTTAGCCAAGAACAGGGGAATATATTTTTCTCTCTATAGAAAGAAGAAAACATAGCATTTGTATAGCACTGTTCACATAGTCCAAATGTTCCAAAGTTCTTCGCAACCAGTTTTTGATGTGAGATCACTGCTGTAAATTAGGCAAATAAAGCAGGAGTTTGTACAACAAACAACCGTGAAATTAATGACCAGTTAATCTGTGTTCATAGTTTTGGTTGTAGGATAAATGTTGGTCTGGACACCCAGAGAACCCCCAACTCTTCTACAGACTTTTTATGTTCACCTAAACAAGTAAATTGGACTTTGGTTTATATTTCATCCTAAAGATGGTACCTTCAATATTGCAGCATTTCCTCAGTCCTGCATTGAAGTGTCAACCTAACTTTTATATACTTAATTCCTGAAATTGTAAATTTCATAGATGCGCAGTCTTGCAATTTTGCTAGAGGACTGTTAATTATGGAGTCAGACAGACAGTCTCCCACTTCTTAAGAGGAATTTCACTCTGTACAGAAGCATTGAAATAAACAAGATTTTCAGCACCCTAACAAACAAGGGAATATAGATCAAAATTCAGCCTGTCTACTAAGAGGAGTAGAGACTTCTTTAGGAAGTTGATGAATGTAAAGTAAGATTATCATCAGAAGTGTGGATAGAGTTGGATGATGAATGGAGGAGGTCAGGACCAGAGAGGAGCCAACAAATACAGCACAAAAAGAATGGTTATAGAATCTTGCAGCATAGAGGATTGTCATTTGGCCCATTTTGCCAATGCCAACTCATTGAATGAGTTATCCAATTAGTCCCAAAGTTTCAAAGATCATAATATATGCAACAAGATCAACAGAAAAATGGCTTTACTGAAATTCATGTCAGTGATCGATTAGTCTAGAGCTTACAAGGTAATGGATCATTTGAAAGTTAACAATTTCTATAACTTTAGAATGTAGCCGTGTACCACTAGAAGGGTGTTAGAATAATAGAGATCATTTTCTTGGGGTTAAGCAAATGTTTAAGAAGAAAGGAAAGTAAGCTGGAAGTAAGCGATGTTGAAGAGATGGCGTAGGATAGTGGGACACTTGGAGGCACACATTAGGATGATGGGACGATACCAACAGCACCAGACATCTGATGCCATTGCCTCACTTCCTGCACTGTTGTCTTCTTCAAGAATTAATTTCTAAAATGCTCTTATCATTGCCCTCCCCTCCTCCATCTTTCACAAATTCCAATTAATCCAAAACTCTGTAACCCCCATCCTCTGTGCACTGGATAACCCACTCTATTCCTGTCCTTCCTAAGCTCCACTGGCTATTTGTTCCCCTAGAGTGTAATGATTTCATACTCATTTTTATCTTGCAGCTTGCCATGGCCCCTATCTTCTTACCCGAACAATCCCAAACAGTCTGCCTCCAACATACCCTTTGCTCTGTACTGCTTGTCCATTCTGCCTGTTCTGCCATTAGTGGTCAGTCCTTCAGTCATTACACCCCTACCCCCAGAACTTCTTCCTAAACTATTTAACTATGCCACTTCTTTCAAAACCTCTTTCAACCATGCTTCCAGTTCCCCCTTAATTCCTCCTTATCCCTGGTGTTCCTTATGGTTGAGTTTCCTGGGATTTTGCACTACATGAAGGGTGCTATAGAAATGCAAGTTGTTGAAGTAACCAATCTTTTGGACTTTTACAGGAAAATCTGCAGACTAGGCAGGAAATGGTAAAATGATTTGCATGCTGTATTAATTATTTATGTTGACATATTACATATTGCATGCAATATATATAACTGGAACGTCACTATTACAATCCATTTGATTTCCTTTTATATGATTTTGTGACCTCTTTCATGGAGTGGCTGAATTCAAGCTCTGCAAGTTGAGCTTTTGTTTTTGTGCATCAGCTTCTTAATTGCAGCATGTGCAAACCATCCATACCACTGGAACATCAGATGTTTGAAAACCACATGTGGGCAGAAGCATAATCTTGAGGTAGGATCACTGAACCCTCAACCCCTGTCTAAATTGACCAAACGTATGGCAAACCCCAGCGCAAGTATGTTCCTTAAGAGCATTGATTCTTTTGCTCATCTTTATCTAGAGCTTCTCAATGCTGATATTTTATCTTGTACAGATGTTTGGAACCTAATGGAATTAAAGCTGTCGGCAAATTTATAGAATTTAAGTAGTATTTGCATAGTACTGTCCAAAAGCAGCTTTCATAGAATAGAAAAAAGCATAAATAGAACACTTCTTCCAAATTAGTTTAACGTTGCAAACTCATCAGCTGTATGTAGACATATCCTTTGTATGCTCAGCTGTCAATAATTCATTAAACTGTTCTTTAGACTGGAGCCCATGTTCGTTTTTTGTTCTCATTCTCAGTTCTATTGATCCACGTGTAGAGCGGTACAGCAGTTTATGCCATTACTGATTAGGTTAACCTGTCTTTCTCCTTCAGATGTTGACTGATCTATCTGTATTTCCAGCATTATTTGTTTTTGTTTTGGAATTTCAGCAATTACATTTTTTCTTTCTCTAGTGATGTTGTACCTTATTCTATAAAGGGGAGGAACTGTTGCTGCAGTTATACAAAGCCTTGATTTAGACCACATTCTGGGCACTGCACCTTAGAAAGGATATATTGGTTTTGGAAGGAGTCCAATGTAGAGTCACCAGAGTATAATCAGGGCTGCAAGAGTTAGATAATAAGGATAAATAAATTAGGCTTGTATTCACTGAAATATAGAAGGTTAAGGGGGATTTGATTAAGGTACTTAGGATTTTGAAAAGAATTGGTAGGGAAGAGAGAGTGAAACTTTTTCCACTGTGGGCAAGTCTAGGACAAGGGACACAACCTTAAAAGCAGAGCCAGGCCATTAAGGAGAGAAGTTAGGAAATAATTCATGCAAAGGGTGGTAGAAGCATGGAACGCACTCTCAAAAAGCAGTAGACGCTAGCTCAATTCATTTTAAATATATCATTAGATTTTTGCTAGCCAAAGGTATTAAGGGATATGGAGCCAAGGTGGGTGGTTGGAGTTGGGATATAGATCAGCCCTAATCTCACTGAATGGTGGAACAGGCTCAAAGGGCTGAATGTCCTTCTCCTGTTACTATATGAAATAGTCACAACTGTTCATGATCACTAACATCCAAATTTCCAACATAGTTTATGCAGTTGTATTAATTAGACTGTTTTATCTTGCAGGTGAAAGACCTTTTATGTGTGAAACATGTGGCAAGAGTTTTGCTTCAAAGGAGTATCTGAAACATCACAATAGAATCCACACTGGATCCAAGCCATTTGTATGTCACATCTGCTACCGAGCTTTCGCACAGAGAAATTCTCTTCACCAACACCTTAGAGTTCACACAGGTGTGATATGATTTTGTTCTGACTTTCATTTCTCATGAAAGCTCAGTGGACCAAAAAACTTGCCTCATTCAGTATTTACCTGAACTTGCTTTAATACAGATTTTCTAAAGATACAAAATTTTGCAATTGACTGGAGCAGCTGTATTAAAACAAATGGCATTACAAATCAAAGATTCAAAGCTTTACAAAGTTCGGGAAAAGAAGTACCCAACCTTTGGTAGGGAGAGATATGGGGGAAGAATGGTTCTTTATCTCCAAGTGAGATTCTATTATTGATACTAGATCTCTTTATAACATTAATTTACTAAATTGAATTTTGAAATAATTTCATTGGCTGGAGAGTATGTATCGAGAGTCTTTGCCTTTATAATTGCTGCTGGAAAGTGCAGATGGTAGCTTACAACAGATCTGTCTCGATTCTGATATCCTTACTGCCACCCACTGTCAACGCCAAATATGAAAATTAGCCACTTGGATGAGTTAGCAAAGGGCACTTGGTGCAAGTGGTCCGCACCTTAAGAAAGAAAAAAGTAATAGCACTGGATATAAATTCTGAAGTTATAGGTGACCGTCATGTGAGTAGATTGGCCATGGAAGGAGGGTTCATAAATCAGCCTGTGATTCCTTCCACTCCTTCACCCTACTTTCTAAGGGAAGAATGTGAGATATTAAACAGCAGCAACCTGGATGCATAATTTGGAAATTTTATTTGTACATTATAAAGCTGGTAGCATATTGCTAAAGTCCCCTGAATGAAATGTTTGAAGCTTTGAAGTGCTGAGGCAAGCATGGTGTTCTGTTTTAGCCTCCAGTAATTTATTACATCTTATTCAGGTGAGAGACCCTATTGCTGTGACCAGTGTGGCAAACAGTTCACACAGCTGAATGCTTTGCAACGCCACTATCGCATACATTCAGGAGAGAAACCTTTTATGTGCAGTGCATGTGGGAGGACCTTTACTGATAAATCTACACTTAGAAGACATGCTTCAGTGAGTATCTGAATGATTCCACAGAATGGATGTGTTTTCTCTATAATGCTTTGTTCAAACTATTATTTGCAGATGAGCACTTTTCCTGTTTCCAGAGTAATCTGGTTTGCAAGTTACATTAAAGTCTTTGTGAAGCAAAGTAGATTCTAGCATATCTGCAGTTGGGTGCTACCATTTCCTAATAATTGCAGTCATATCTGCTATGTCATAGTCTTGTTTTTGCCCAAAATAATCAGTCTTACATAGCCAGATTACAAACACTGACAAATGCATTAACCTAACAGATTGAGACTTTATCACAAACATATATATCTTAAGATTGCTTGTGATAATCTCTTAATGTTTAACATCTAGCTTCTGCGTGCATTTACTATAAACTTTTCTACTATAAATTGCAATATCCACATTTAGAATGGAAATTGTCTATATAAGCTTGCCTATTGCTCCATTCCCAAGGTACTGTTCTAGTCTTTGGCCCTCACAGCAGGCTATTCAGTGCTGCTATTTTGATATCCACGTGTGCAGATTTTGCCCTTTCCACATTTTGGGTTTCTCTACCATGCAATCTTGGACCCTTGTGGAGGAAATAGTGGTGTAGTAGTAATGTCACTGGATTGGTAATCCAGAGGCCCAGGCTAATGCTCAGTGGACATGGGTTCAAATCCCACAGCAGCTGGTGGAATTTAAATTCAATTAATTAATAAAAATATGGAATTGAATTCGAGTCTCAGTAATGGTGGAAACTATCATATGGTGTCATAAAAGCCCATCTGGTCACTAGTGTCCATTATGGAAGGAAATTTGCCGTCCTTGCCTGGTCTGCCTATGTGACTCCAGACCCACAACAATGTGGTTGACTCTTAACTGCCCTCTGAAATGGCCGAGCAAGCCTCTTAGTTCAAGGGCAATGAGGGATGGGCAACAAATGCTGGCCTTGTCAATGATGCCCACATCCCATGAAAGAATAAAAAAAAATTATTTGCAGTCACTGTTGGGCAGATCCCATTGTGTTCACCCCCCAGAAACAATGCTGCTGGAAGTCAGCTAGTATTTGCTTTGTGGAAATTGTTAATAAAACTGGAAGCTGTAAGAAGAAAATGAAGAAGGGATATAGGAGAAGCACATTCATGCACAGAAAGAAGAATTTTTTTTTAAATAGTCATTTGTCTCTGTAAAATAAAGAGTCTTTGAGCAATATTTAAAGCATAAGGACAAAAAACTTTAGTCCTAGCCTTTACTGTTTACCATAGCAATCTTTCCTAGTATTAGAATGGTGCTACGGTTTCTGTTCAGTAGGCTATTTCATTTATAATTGAAGTTACTTTATAAAAGCAACTTTGACGCAAGTTTTTTTTAAAGTTCAGCCAGTGGTTCCGAATTATGAAGTTTTCTGCTTTGATTAGGGCAAGTGTCTTTTGTTTCTTTCCTCACTGGCATTTTAATAGATTTGTTTTAAATTGCAGTATTCTGTCTCTCTATCCATTTAACATGGACAGAAGATTCCAACAGCTTAATTTAACAATTGGTCTTACAGCTGGCAAAAGTTTTGTTCACTGACATTGTTTAAAATCAGAATCTCAATCAAAGTACTGAAGTGCAGAGTTGAAGTGAGTGCCAACAATAAGACCAGCTAGTTACAATAACAGCTGGTCTTTTCCCTAGATGGTCTTACAGACTCAATGCATTCCACTTTACTCCCTTGCAATATCCCTTGCAAGTGCCACATTTCCTCCACACCAGCCTATGATTTTTGCTAATTTTGTTGCATTAAATCAATGCCCGAGCCATAATTAATGTGATTTTGTAGAATTCTGTGAAATGCCTTTGAAATTCCTGAGATTTTAGAATGCCAGACTTTTATTTCAAGTTATTTGAGGTGATATTTCCAAGGAAGATTTCAGGTAATACAGAAATTATTTAATTCTCTTGCAGACAGTGATATATGGTTAGGGGTAACTTAGTGACGATATCTTTCATGGTAAGAGTGAGACTTGTAGGTACATTCAACCTGCTTTTCATGCTCTAAAATGTTTAGGAATCCAGTGACTAGATGGTATTATGTAGAATTTACAGCACAGAAATAGACTGTTTGGCCCAGCTGCTCTGCTTCAGTTTTTATACTGCACACCTCCCACCCTACTTTATCTAACCCTAACAGCATGTCATAGAGTCAGTCATTTATGGCACAGAAGGAAACCATTTGGCCCATTGAGTCCATGCCAGCTCTCCATGGAGCTATCCAGTCAGTCCCACTCCCACACTCGATCCCCATAGTCCTGCAAGTTTATTTCCTTCATGTGACCATCCAATTTCCTTTTGAAGTCAGATTGTCTCTGCTTCCACGACCCTTGTGGGCAGAGTGTTCCAGGTCATTACCACCCTCTGCGCAAAAAGGTTCTTCCTCATAGTCCCCCGCATTATTTGCCCAAAACATTCAACCTGTGTGCCCTAATCCTTGTATCATTAGTTAATGGGAGCAGTTTTTCCTTATCTAACTTTTCTAAACCTGTCATAATATTGTATACCTCTATTAAATCTCCCCTCAATCTCATTTGCTCTAAGGAGAACCACCCCAGCTTTTCCAACCTAACCTTGTAACTAAAATCTGCTATCCCTGGAACCATTCTGGTAAATCTCCTGTGCACCCTCTCAAGGACCCTCACATCCTTCCTAAAGTGTGGTGACCAGAACTGGGCACAATACTCCAGTTGTGGTCTAACCAGAGCTTTATAAAGGTTCAGCATAACTTCCTTGCGCTTCCGTTCCTTTCTCCCTCATTCACTTATCTAGTTTCCCTTTAAATGTAGCTGTGCTATTCACCTCAACTACTCCATGTGGTAGCACTTTCCAAATTCTAACCACTCTTTGGGCAAAGAAGTTTCTCCTGAATTCCTTATTGGATTTTTTAGTGACTTTTCCATATTTGACTTCTAGTTTGGGACTTCCCCACAAATGGAGACATCTTTATGTCTACCCTAACCAATCCCTTCATAATTTTAAAGGCCTTAATTAGGTCACCCCTTCAGCCTTCTGTTTTCTAGAGAAGAGTCCCAGCCTGTTCATTCCCTCCTAATAATTATAGCCTCCTTACTGGTGTCACTTGCAACTTTTCTTGTTATTATGAAGAACTTTTCTAAACTTAATTATACTGTTTCTGGTCCATTTTCTCTTTAAATCTATAATCATGAAAGTTACACATAGCATAGCAGTGTGAACACATTCAGCAAGGTTCCAGCTCAGTTGCATTGTGTTTTGTACATGCTTTATGATGAAATATTTTAAACATGTGCATTTGAACTGTTCCGTTCTTAAATTATTTAAATCACAAAGTTTGTTTTTATTAAAATTAACAGGTTCATAACAAGAATGCACCATGGCAATCCTTCCTTGTCACTTTGGATGAGAACTCTAAAAAGGGCCATATTCAAAGAACAGATCTCCCCGCATTTGTTGATTGTGAGCAAGTTGCCCCTTCAGAAGCACAAGAAGAATCAGCATCTTGCACAGAAATAATCAGTGACCAAAATACAGTAACGCTCCATGGAAACATCTCTTCACATGAGCAAAACACACCTGGTATTTCAGATTGGAGGTCAGCTGGTCTGCCTTCCATCACTATGGTAACTCACGCATCCTCTATGACAGCCACTTTTAATGAGCTTGCTGTACTCCATGCCTCAACAGATTCAGTACAGCCTCACTTGCATACCTTGGCTAATGTTGAACAGTTAGTTGCAGCAAGTCCACAAGCTCTAGTCCTTGACAGCAATGCATTGGAAAAAAATGGGACCCCTAGCACAAGCATTGTGACTACAGTTTCTGTGCCTGCATGCCTAGCCATGACTAGTCACATCAATAACATGTTAACACATGCAACTGGGGTTGGGCAAATACAGAGTGGAACACCTGTCACCATATCAGCAGGGTCTTCACAGCTAACTGTTATGCAGACTGATAATCTGCCAGCATTGCAGAGTACAGTAAATGGAGTGACCAATATACAGACTATTCAAATGTAAACTAGTGTTTAACCTGCTGTATTGTTTCCATTATCCCCTAGACTCATGGATTAATTTTAAATAATCAAAATCTAGATTTTGAAAGGGAAAAATAAATAAATTATACATCCTATTTTGTCATCCTTGGGTTATCTATGAAATACTTGCAATTCTTACTGGGCTGCAGATGTATAATCTGGTGTTGTAAACTGGAGCATCAACAGCACTAGTTTATTTTCGTAACTCCTTTTGAAGCTTACAAAGTTGCAATTTAGTTCCTTTTGTACTTCCACCTTTTTCTGATACATTTTGTGCTAGGATTTCCATGAAATTGATTTTTTTTAGATAAAGTAAGTTTAGTAACCAGATAAGGTTTGACTATTGGATGTTGAAGCGTCAGATCTTTTAATCGAATATTATTTGATAATTTCTTCAGAGTAAATCATGTGATGCTAATTTTTGATCTGTTATGCAATAATTTTTTTTAAAGCTAATATTAATTGTGGCAAACTTATATGGCACCTGATTGTTTGATAACCTTTTGCATGCAGTTTGCAAAGTAGCATGTTTAAGTTTTTGTCCAAGAGGTCTGTTGGCTGATAATGGACAAATATGCTTTCTTACTTTTATTTGGACACCCGTAGCATTTCAGGCCTTATAGCCTTACAATGTGGATATCAGTACTTACATCCCAAATTCCCCCATGGAAATGCACGTGCCTTTTAATTCTATGTAGGTAGATGAGTAGTTTGAGGGAAACGATGCTTTCATGTAATTTTTATTGATAATGTCATAATACCAAATGCAAATGTATGAATTGAACATGTTTCAAAGACTTCTTTTCCAATCTCAAATTGCCACTAATGTCCTGAAGCGAATCTTCGGTCAGAATGATGCTTAAACCTGTAAAATGTATGAAGTGGTAATTGAGTGTATTAGACATATAGAGAATATTTGTAGTAGGAGAAATTTGTTTCACTTTAACACATATAATATTTGGCTTTTGTGGTCATCTTGTAAACCTGTATCTACCTTGAATATAATTTATTGTTTTGCGAATCCCACAAATGCAATTGTAGAGGATGTCAAGTCAAAATGACATGCAGTTTTATTTAAAACAAATTGGGCAGTTTGTGCTCTGCTGCTTGCCTAGTATCTGTGTACGCTAACTTATTATCTCAACAGCATCCAAAATGCTTTATGGAAGTTTATCAGTTTTTCTGATGGACTTTCATTAGTCAGATTGTGAGCTCTCTTTTGAAAATTAACATGGATGGGGCCTCTGACAGAGTTTTAGCACCATCGGTAGTGGAAAATTCTTCATCAAATTGTCCAGACTTTCAACAGTCTTAAATAAAAGCAAAATACTGCGGATGTTGGAAATCTGAAATAAAAACAAGAAATGCTGGGAATACTCAGCAGGTCTGGCAGCATCTGTGGATTGAGAAGCAGAGTTAACGTTTCGGGTCAGTGACCCTTCTTCGGAACTGGCAAATATTAGAAATGTCAAAGGTTATAAGCAAGTAAAGCGAGGGTGGGGCAAGATACAGCACTGAAACAGGCCCTTCGGCCCACCGAGACTCTGCCGACCAACAACCACCCATTTATACTAACCCTACAGTAATCTCATATTCCCTATCACCTACCTATACTAGGGGCAATTTACAATGGCCAATTTACCTATCACCTGCAAGTCTTTTGGATGTGGGAGGAAACCGGAACACCCGGCAAAAACCCACGCAGACACAGGGAGAACTTGCAAACTCCGCACAGGCAGTACCCAGAATCGAACCCGGGTCCCTGGAGCTGTGAGGCTGCGGTGCTAACCACTGCGCCGCCCTAACAATATGTTAATGGTGTGTTGAAAGACAAAGCATTAGTATAGATAGGGTGTTAACGGACCATTAATATATTGTTTGCCTTTGCTGCATGACCTTCCGGTCAGCTATTCTGTGACCTTGTCCTATCTACACCGTCTCCTTTGTTATCTCTTGCCCCACCCTCGCTTTACTTATAACCTTTGACATTTCTAATATTTGTCAGTTCCGAAGAAGGGTCACTGACCCGAAATGTTAACTCTGCTTCTCTCTCCACAGATGCTGCCAGACCTGCTGAGTATTTCCAGCATTTCTTGTTTTTATTTCAACAACCTTATTTCCATTTCCCAACTCATCATTTGGCTCTTTTTAAAAAAAAACTTGTTAGAAATTATCAATCTAATTCAATATAGTGATAAACACTGTCTTCCCTTCAATCCATCTATTTCATATAAAAGTTTTGAAAGTGTGCATCATATTTCAGAGTGCGAAAGGGTGTCATTTCTTTCTTTTTCTCTTGAGCCAGTGATGAAAAGTTGCAGACACCTTCCAATTTGCCTATTTCCCTCATCAAACAACAGAAAAGCTCTAGTTGACCTCAGGCTATGTTTACCTACAGCAATTGGACCTGGTAGCCTTAAGGAGCCAGGTCACATTAACCACGGATCCACATTAGCAGCAGAATGCATTCCATGGCATAAACTCGAGTTATCTTAAAACTGTATAATATGGCCCATTGATGGCAATGCCACAGGAGGCCCACTAGTAAGTTTAAAAATACCTGTTCTCTCCTCCTCTTCCTCTGGAACAAAAGTTTTTACATCGGCTTCTCTCCCACAACAAAATTTGCATATATAAGTAGGTTTGGAAAAAAACTGGTCAAGCCTCTGCCACCTCCAACTGCCAAGGGTGTATGTCATTAGGGTCTGGTGACTTATCCATCCTGAGTTCTGAGCTTTTTAAGAACCAACTCTTTTTCTACAATTATCTCAACAGTTGTTCCATATCCTGTCGTCTACCTACATTTTCACTTCCGCTGTTATTTATAAAAATAAACACTATTTATTTAATCTCTGTGCCAAATTATCCTCTACAGTTTGTCCCTCCTTCATCCGAGTGGTTATTCTCCTTTAACTATTTTTACTTTTTATATGCTTACGTAAGCCCCTATTTCATTTTCTATTGTCTGCAAGTCTCTTTCATATTCTCTTTTAGTCTTTCTAATCTCCACTTTCATCTCATGATTAACTTTATTAGTTGTAATTTTATTATATGCCTCCCTTTTTATCCATGGAGCTCCATTTTTAATGTCTTTCCATAAAAATATATTTAGTTTGCTTTCTACCCATTTTGATGTTTAGATTTCCTGCTGCTGATCCATAGGCCTGCTTGCTAAAATTTCTGCCCAGTGATTTTAAGCCACGTCCTTTCTTGCTGAATTTTCTTATCCAGAAAATGTTACAACCAGAAATATGATTTTACTCCTTTTCTAGATGAAGGTACGTCTCTGTCATAGCTTTAATATCAAATTCCTCCATTTTTACATTCATTAATGGGCGTTGCTGGAAAGGCCAGCATTTATTGCCCAACCCTAATTGCCCTTGAGGTGGTGATGTTAAGCCACCACCTTGAACCACTGCAGCCCATGTGGTACAGGTATATGCACAGTTAGAGAGGGAGTTCCAGGATTTTGACCCAATGACAATGAATGACAGCGATATATTTCCAAGTCAGGATGATGTGGACTTGAAGAAGAACTTTCAGGTGGTGGTTCTGTTCGTTTGCACCTACTGCCCTTGTTTTCCTGGGTGCTAGAGGTCATGAGCTTGGTAGGTGCTGTCAAAGAAGCCTTGGCAAGTTGTTGCACCTTGTAAATGCTAACTCTTCACTTTTGTTTTAAATACTTTGTGCATTTACACATGTACCACTCATTCCTGACTCCCAGTTATTTTTGAACATTAACTCGTATTCTGTTCACTAATTTTCGAATTTGTTTTTATCATTTTTCCCTTCTGCACCAGTGTTTATATATCTCCCCACCTTGCAGCCTCTTTCTTTCTCTTTGGCAGGGTCTGTTTTAGATATTCTGTTTATCCTTATTGGATAATAATTATAGTGAATGTTTCAATTTGAAGCAAAGGTTAGTAATGTTACCTTGTCCCACCTGTCACATTTTCCACTAGTTGATTATGAAACATTAGTGTAATTTAGTGTTTTTGGCCTAGATTACCTCTCTCCCAGGTTGAGGATAATATAGTGGAAAGTGCCTTCCATAGAAAACATACCTAAGAAAACAAGGGTATTGCTTTCAAATACAAATAAAAGGAACTTTCGCTGAGCAAAAATTAAGTTTCAATCTAGGTCATTCAGCAAATACCCCATTTATGTTGCAGAACCATTTTCACTGGGTCACAGGCGCAGGTTAAGCAGCAATGGCTAATTGTGCAGAGTGACATTTGCAAATTGGTATTGATCGGGGAAGCTCTACAGGCCAGCAATGACAAAAATGTGCTGGTGACCTTCATAACATCCTGAGCATTCAGGCTGCCTGTGTCCACATCCAAGGTAGTGGACACAAACCTAATTACTGCCAATAACATTTTTTTAATGTCCAGCATCTGCAAGCACCAGACAAAACCTCCCCAAAAGGAGTTATGATGCCTCCCATGCTACTGACGTTGTTTAGTTTATTGATTTTCCCTAACAGAAGTGTTGCCTAAGGCAAATCTAAAGAAAATGGGGTAAACGTGTATTTTTAGTGTATCAAAAGTGTACAGAAGGCTTTGTATCCTTATGACCTTTGAGCTGCATTTTTGAATGAATTTGAGAGCAGTATCTTAATTCTTTGTAAATTTTTACTTTTCTCCTGTTTTAAGTTGACATGAAGAAGTGTTCAGATTTCTGTGATCGGATATATGAAAAAGCAATTTGAAATATTAACTGAATTTTTAAGCAAAGCAGTTGGAATGTCTATTAAAAGTAGAATTTTAAAGTTCAACATACAAATTCATTATATTGTTTGCCTGGTAATTTGTGTTGTTAAGTACACTTGTGATCCAAGAAGCCTTGATCTGTTTCTTCAAGATTATTTGGAAAGTTCTTGGTGAACAAACCTTGCAATAGCTTTTGGTGCTCTCAACAGGCCTGGCCATATAGCTTCCAAATTGCCAGCCTTTTCTGCTCTCTTGTCTTCTGTGACCTCCCTGCCTGTCTCTGTCTCCCATACTCACCACCCACACCCACCTCCCCAGAAAAACTGGAAAGATAAAAACAAACTTTGACTTCAAACTCAATTTTGCATAGCTACTCCACCGGACACCAACACCCTGTTATTCCATTCTCTTGCGTCTTCCACATAACAAATCTTGCTGAAAACAGATGCAGGAAAGGAATTTATTAGCAGAAAAGTAAAAGATGCACAAGTTCTAAAAAAGATGTGGTTTTATGTGCAAGCAAAGTACCTATTAAAATCAGACTATATTGCTGACCTGACATTTTAGGGCTTTTTGAATATTTAAAAGCTCAATAGTTGAACTTTCAACATGAATGGTTCTCTACAAACATATCCTATTTATTTTTTTTCATATCTCTAATATGTTATGGTGTGCATTTTCATCATGTTAAATGGTCATTTTGAGTGAAGCAAGTTTGAGCATTGTCATTATTTCTAATAATTTGTTAACATTGGTAGTCTGATGCTTCAAACAAAAATGTTATTTATCTTAGAAAGCATCAACTATGTTTATTTTCTTATTTTCCTATGAAAGTGCTATATAGGTAGTAAAGATATCAATGTGCAACAGATCTTTTTATGTTGTTTTCCTTTATCTTTGCTTTACACACTTGTACTTGAACAGCCTGTTAAACTTTAATAAGCATTTAGGCACATTAGAAACAGGAGTAGGCTATCCAGCTCCTTGAAACTTCCTCCATTCAGTTAGATCCTGGCTGATCTACACTTGAACCCCATTTACTTGCCTTTGCTCCATATCCTTTACCTAACGAAAATCTATCCGTCTTAGTCTTGAAGGCTCCAATAGTCCTGTCATCCATAGCCTTTGGGGGTGGTGGGTGCCAAGGGTGTGGGTAGAATTCCAGATTTCTACTACCCTTTGTGTGAAAAATTGCTTTCTGATTTTGTTCCTGAATGGCCTAGCTCTCATATTAAGGTTATGTCTACTTGTTCTTGATTCCCCACCAGAGGAAATGATTTCTCCGTATCTACTCTATCATATCCTTTTAAGTTTAAACACCTCGATCAGCTTACCCCTTAGTCTTCAAAGCTCATGGAGAATACAAGCCAAGTTTATGTAACCTGTCTTTACCGTTTAACCCTCTAGCTGTGTCATTCTGGTGTATCTGCGCCGCACTCCCTATAAATATTGTCTCTCGGGTGCACCAGCCAAATCTGAGTGCAGTGTTCCAGATGGGAAATATACAACTGAAGTAATTCTTCCCTTTGTATTCCAGCTACCTTGAGATAAAGGCCAACATTGCATTAATCTTTTTATTGTTTTAGTACCTGTCTACTACTTTTTAATGATTTCTGTGCTTGGACTTGTAAATTTCTTTGCTGCTGTACTGGTCTTCCTTTCTCACCAATTAGAAAATACCCTGAATTATTTTTCTTGGATCCAAAGTGGATGACTTTATATTTATCCATATTGAACTCCATTTGCCACAGTTTTTGCCCACTTACTTAATCTATATCCCTCTGCAACTTACTGTTCCCATTTGCACTACTTACAGCCCCTTCTAACTTAATGTTAACTGCAAACTTGGAAATACAACTCATCCTTAATCCAATCGTTAATGAATATGGTGAAAGATTGAGGCCACAGAACAGATTCTTGGGGAACATGATTTATAACATCCTGCCAATCGGAGTGTATACCCTTTATCCCCACTGAATTCTTCCTCCCAACCAATTTTTAACCCAAGTCAAAGGCTACCTCCAATTCCATGCAATCTCATTTTTGTTGTCAATGTTATAGGAAAGAACACTGCATTTTTAGAGCACTTGTATCATGTTTCCCGGACAGCCCAAGGTACTTCTCAGCCAACAATTACTTTGGAAATGGATCACTGTTTTGTAGGCAGATGTAGTAATCACTTTTATGTACAGCATGGTCCCATAAACAGCAAGTGGTGATTAAGAAATGTTATTCTGGACAGCTGAAGAACTCCCTGCTGTTAGAATAGTGCCACGGGATCCTTAATGTCTACTTGTCAAGGCAGGCTTTAATATCACATCCAAAAGACAGTGCCTCCACTACAGTACTGAGAGGGTGCTACTTTGTTGGAAGTGTCAGACTAGATTGTGCAGTCAAGTCCTAAAGAGGCCTTAAGCCCACAACCTCTGACTCAGGTAAGATGAGCTCAACTAATTTCAAGTATAGAATGTTATTGAAATAATTTCTATGCCGCTGAAAAGCCTAGCAAATACACCTCATTTTCATGCCTAGAGTGTGGATTACTGCCAGCTCTCAGTTATTGCACCTGCAGTAGATCGTACACGATGCCCCTCATTGTGAAGTTCACAGCTTAGCAATGCTCCATATCGCAAGAGAGGTGAAGCAGCACAGAGAGAAGGGAAATTACTGAATACGTCACTCGGGTTCGTACTGGCAGAAGTCTAGAAGTAGGCATCTATCTACTTTCATAGCTAACAGTGGTGTTGCTTGTTTGTATTTAATTTCCTTTTTTAGAGTACTGATCGATGTGTTTGTATTACGTTGCTGCCCGTGTTATTTTAATGTCATTAATTCATTAACTAATAGTTAATAATTGTTTAAAAGTACAAGGAATTTATTATAAACTGCTCAGAGGAATGTCAACCCCCAACCTGAAGAGATAGATTAAAAGTAAAAGCACATTTGTACTTGGTGTTTTCTGTTATATTTATGGGCAGATTTGAGTAGCTTTCCAGTGCTTCCCAGTCGTTTTTTACTTTATCTAAAGATTTTTCTTCTGTTTTTATTGCCCAGACTTCAATAGTTTATCATTGGTAGTAGAGTTGTCATGTAGCTGGAATCACAGATCAGTATCACATTCTCAATTTTCTATTTTATTCATGAGACAACTTTGCTATTGCATTTTTAAAATTATTTCACAGGATTTAAGTGTTGCTGGCTAGGCCAGCATTTATTGCCCATTCCTAATTACCCTTGAGAAAGTGGTGATGAGCCGGCTTGAACTGCTGCAGTCCATGCGGTGTATGTGCACCCACAGCGCTGTTAGGAAGGGAGTTCCAGGATTTTGACCCAGTGACATTGAAGGAACAGCAATATAATTCCAAGTCAGGATGGTGTGTGGCTTGGAGGGGAACTTGCAGGTGTGGTGTTCCCATGCATCTGCTGCCCTTGTCCTCCTAGGTTGTAGAGGTACAATCAAATGAAGTTTTGTTACTTCTCTGAAACTATAAACAATCTGTGGTACTGTGGATCTCCAACCTCTTCCTGAAAGATGGGAGATGGTGTTAAGTTCCAAAATAAAAGGTATAAGATGTAGTAATTGCTTAATATAAAAGTTTACTAAACATTCATAGGATACGGAACTCGGTTTTTCCAAATGTGCAGTGCACCTAAAGCTATGTCACAATCCCAAATTAGATATGTTTATACAGGTGATGCAACTTGCTCCAGAAACAGCTTCAAACTGCAAAATTCCTACTCTCACCACCTTCCCAAAAAATTATATCTTGATCTGATTCAAATAGAAACAAAATTTTCAATTATTGATCTGTTGAATCAGCCTTACTTGTTTTTCAGGTCTTTTATGTGAATTTTGTCACTATCATTTTCTAGTGTATGATATCTGCACAATTTGCAACAGCAATTAACAGTTGAGAGTAAAATTCAATGTATAGCTAACGAGTTGAATGAGGATTTGCAGAGCCAAGATACTTGATATTAGTATGGGTGCTGCTGAATATTGGCATGGAATTCAAAAAAGTGTGCTTTGTTTTCATGTTTCATCCATGAGTGAAATTCTGCATTCACAATGACTTGAGTGTTAGTCATTTCTCCTATTGTTTACATTTTTTTAAAAACTTTAAACAGTAATAAATACACTCACCATCAAAGTTCATAGAGAGCAAATGCGGTGCAGCCAGTGAAATGTCATAACACAATGTTCATATAAATAAATCCCAGACATTAATTACTGCTGCTCCAGGCAAGTGGCTGACTACAAATGTATACTAAAGTGATAAATTCTGGTGATGGTTGTTGTTGGATGCAGCAGAAATAAATGCAGTGGGTTTGTTTTGTAATGTGACCTAGCCCTAGACAGATTTACTGAAAATTATGGCTGCATTTTTAGCATGAAGCCCTGCAAAAATCATCATACCCTATTCATTAACTTGCCTTTCACTTCCACTCCGAACTGGTGCTACTGTGACTCTGGCCACTTGAATGCTGTTAAATGTTATGGACAAGAATTCCTATTCTCACGCAACTCACAAGATCAGGAATTCTCACTCATAGTATGTAGCAATCTTTAATTATCCCAGTGCAGCACCAGCTTTAGGTGAGGGGTGCATCAAGGGAAGGTTGAATCTGTGACCAGTGCGGATGTGAATTGAGGGGAAGAGTGCCAGTATGAATTGAGAGGAAGGGGGACAGTGAATAGGAGCCATAAAACAATGTCATTGAATAAAACAACCTGAATTAGCAACATACGAATACATATGAAATACATAATAAAATATGAAAGGCACAATTCAGCATAGCGGTGCCTCATCAGACCCCTTTCCAATTCTGAGCGGTGTGAAACAGGGCTGTGTTCTTGCACCTACACTGTTTGGGATCTTCTTCTCCTTGCTGCTCTCACATGCATTTAAGTCCTCAGAAGAAGGAATTTTCCTCCACACAAGATCAGGTGGCAGGTTGTTCAACCTTGCCCGTCTAAAAGCGAAGACCAAAGTACGGGAAAGTCCTCATCAGGGAACTCCTCTTTGCTGACGATGCTGCTCTAACATTTCGCACTGAAAAGTGTCTGCAGAGACACATCGACAGGTTTGCGGCTGCCTGCGATGAATTTGGCCTAACCATCAGCCTCAAGAAAATGAACATCATGGGACAGGACGTCAGAAATGCCCCATCTATCAATATCGGCGACCACACTCTCCAAGTGGTTCAAGAGTTCACCTACCAAGGCTCAACTATCACTAGTAACCTGTCTCTCGATGCAGAATTAAACAAGTGCATGGGAAAGGCTTCCTCTGCTATGTCCAGACTGGCCAAGAGAGTGTGGGAAAATGGTACCCTGATGCAGAACACAAAAGTCCAAGTGTATCAAGCCTGTGTCCTCAGTACCTTGCTCTACGGCAGCAAGGCCTGGACAGCGTAAGTCAGCCAAGAGCGATGTCTCAATTCATTCCATCTTCGCTGCCTCTGGAGAATCCTTGGCATCAGGTGGCAGGACCGTACTACCAACACAGAAGTCCTCGAGGTGGCCAACATCCCCAGCATATACACCCTACTAAGCCAGCGGCGACTGAGATGGCTTGGCCATGTGAGCCACATGGAAGATGGCAGGATCCCCAAGGACACATTGTACTGCGAGCTCGTCACTGGTACCAGACCCACCGGCCGTCCATGGCTCCGCTTTAAAGACGTCTGCAAACGCAACATGAAGTCCTGTGACATTTATCACAAGTTGTGGGAGTCAGTTGCCAGCGTTCACCAGAGCAACCATAAAGGCGGGGCTAAAGCGTGGCGAGTCGAAGAGACTTAGCAGTTGGCAGGAAAAAAGACAGAAGCGCAAGGAGAGAACCAACTGTGTAACAGCCCCGACAACCAATTTTATCTGCAGCACCTGTGGAAGAGTGTCTCACTCTAGAATTGGCCTTTATACCCACTCCAGGCACTGCTGCACAAACCACTGACCACCTCCAGGTGCTTACCCATTGTCTCTCGAGACAAGGAGGCCAAAGAAGAAGAATACATATCCACAATTTCTTCACAAGCATTTAGAGAAAATACCTGCTACATTCTTCCACAATTTTCCAATAATCTCATCCATATTTTTTCCATTAGCTACAGAATTGGAAATTTGCTGCACAATTCCTGCCTCCAGACCCAAATAAAAAAATAAATATAGGGGTATGGCAGCATAGTGATTATGTTACTGAACTAGTAATCCAGAGGCCTGGACTAATGATCTGGAGACAGGAGTTCAAATCCTACCATGGCAGCTGGAGAATTTCAATTCAGTTAACTAAATAAGTTTGGTATAAAAAACTAGTCTCAGACTGGTAACCATGAAACTACCAGCTGGTTATAAAAACCCAACTGGTTTACTAATGTCCTTTGGGGAAGGAAATCTGCTGTCCTTACCTGGTCTGGCCTATATGTGACTGCAATCCCACAGTGTACTGTATTGTGATAGCTAAATGTTTGTATGCTGCCCTCTCTGTTGCAGAAGTATACATAAAAGCTCAACAGTGACTGCCGACAGTAAGACTCATTTTAGAATTGTTTAGTGAATACACAACAAAAAGTTAGTGAAAAGGATGGAATTAGATTTTTTATTACATTCATTTGAGAGATTACAGTCTGAAGAACATTGTGACATTTTTTGGAACTCCCAAAGTCGATTTTGAGGAAGTTGGGGCAATTTGAAATTTGCTCTGGGAGTGTCTGCAGCACTGTATGTAATTGAAAAAAGGGCACTGAAGATGCATTTTGGGACAATGGGGGAACTCAACCCTAACAAAGAGGACTGGTGTAATCATGAACGAAGGTTGCACATTTGGCTGCAAACTAATAAAATAGAGGATGAGAATAAAGTGAATGGTTTCCTCACCATGAGGGAGCCTGAGGTGGTGTCTAACCGATGTTGCCCGTGAGACCCCGGTACTTTGGACCATACTGAAATTAATGATATTCTGGACTTATAATATGGCATGACTAAGAATGAAATTGCACTGAGTTGCATTCTGTGCGTGGAAGGAAGCAGTTGCCAAGTGAGTCTACTTCAGATTATCTTCTTGAATTAAAGAAACTTTCTCATCACTGTGGTAATGGTGCAAACTGAGAAGTCAACCTTCGGGACACGTTCGTTGAAGGTCTAAAGAATAGTAAAATACAGGCCGAGCTTTTGAGTAAAGGCAATAAGCTGACATGGAAGGAGGCTTGTGATGAGGCCGCAGCCATGGAATTGGCAGGAAAAGGTAATTGCAGATTGCAAGGAAGTTCTTTTACTGAGCCAGCAGGGGAGGTCCACTGGAATTCAGTGGGAACCAGGCCACAGCAGTCAAGTTCACAGACTCAGAGTCAGAAATTTAGATGCTACCATTGCCATGGTAGCCACCAACTATCTAAATGCTTGCATTTCCAGTCAAAGTGGGAAAGTCGGTCATTTCCAGATGGCATGCAGGAGTAGAGGAAATAGTTATGCTCCGGGTCGCGGTAAAGCTCCAGGCTGCAGCAATGCACCAGGTGGAGGTCATGGTAGACCTAAAGCTAGTTCAGGAGCCTTGAAGTCCTTTAATGTAAACATGATAGATATGGAAACAGAAGTTAATGTTATCAAGCAGGAAGATCAAGAGCTAAACTCAGTCAGACAGCAAGAAAAACAGCAAATGGAAGTTGAGAGAAAAAGGGTTGGAGATACAATTCCAGCACCCACAGTAAAATGACAGTCAGAGATTCATACCTTACTTTCATCATTGATACAGCTGCAGCAGTTTCTGTTATCTCAGAAGGAGTGTACAAAAAGTCCCTAAGTCACATTTCCTTATGCAAAACTGATGTGAAACTGACTAGTTATTCCAATAACAGTATTCGGTGAAGTTAGTGTTAGGGTGGAACACAATGATGCATCCTATTGCTTGCCATTGGTAGAGGTAGGAGGGGACAAAGTCTCCCTGATAGGAAGAAATTGGCTTAAGAAAATATGTTTAAACTGGGCCAAGTTATTTACAGTAGGGATCATTAAGGATACATCTGATATTGAAGACTGATTCCTTTTAGCAAATGAGTTACCTGTGAATTACTTTACATATACAAATGATATGCCAATGCCTGACAGAGAAATTTCTGAAGAAACTAGCAAGGATGTGGTGCTCAGTAAAGTACTCAATTATGTTATGAATGGCTGGTCTAAAGAGTGTGATGATGAGAAATTGCACGAGTATTTCACAGGTAGAAATGAACTGAGTGTAGATCAAGGCTGTCTCCTATGGAGTTTGATTCATTATACTGCCAAGGTTTAGAGAGAGATTGTTAGAAGAATTTCATCAAGAGCACACAGGGATAGTCCATATGAAAGTAGTAGAAAGAAGCTATTTTTGGAATCCAAAGGTAGATAGAGATATTGAAGAGTTGGTGAAAAGTTATGAAATGTGTCTCGGAATGAGAAATGATCCAACTAAGGTTTCTTTCATTCCATGGCCAAATACAAGAAAACCGTGGGAATGAATACATGTCAATTCCTTTGAAGCGGAAGGCAGAATGTTTTGTTTTGGTCGATACCTATAGCAAGTGGATAAATGTTGAGTCTATGCCCAACAGCACAAGTGCCAAAACTATTGAGGTTTTGAGAAGTTGGTTTGTAATTTATGGGTTACCAGAAGTGTTGGTGTCAGATAATGGTCCACAGTTTATGTCAGAAGTGTTTGAAATATTTCTGAGTAAGAATGGAGTCAAACGTACTCTAATATCACCATATCACCCAGCATCGAATGGTGTTGCAGAAAGTAAACAAATTGTGAAGAGGTCTTTGCAGAAGTATCTACTAGGTAACAAGCTGGGCAGTAATTTCCATGTTTTTCTTCAACACAGGCTGGACAATTATCTATTCTCAGTGACCGAATAACCCCACAGCTTACAACAGGTTGTTCACCTTATGAGTTAGTGTTTAAACACCCCCCTACAACAAGGTTTAGTTTGTTTAAGACTGATGTCAATAGCAAAATAAGAGAAAAGCAAGACAGTGAAAATGAGTCATGATACTCAAGGCATGAAACTTAGAGAGGTCAGTGGTGGTCAGAAAGGTCATGATGGGAAACCACCAAGGCGATAAGGAGAAGTATGTGTTTGGAGTTGCTGTAAAAAGACTAGATGCATTCACATATCCAGTGAAGGATGGAGAGAGACTACATTGCTGTCATGTAGATCATTTGCTTGGAAGAGGAAATCTAACAAAGGGTGAGCATGAAAAACCTCCTATAGTCCAAGTTCCTACAGTCCCAAAAGAGAAAATCAGAATGAAAGTGCGAGTCACAGAGAAACTGAAAGTTTGCCGGTATTACAGAATCCACCAGTAGAGAAAAGTTGAGTCGGTCAATTTCACAGTCCCAACCATTAAGTGAAGTTTATAGTCAAAGTTCTTAAATGTTGTGAGGGTTCCTGCCTCTACCACCCCTTCAGGCAGTGTGTTCCAGATTCCAATCACCCTCAGTGAAAAAAATTTTCTTCAAATCCCTTCTAAACCTCTTTCCCCTTACCTTAAATCTATGCCCCCTGGTTATTGATCCCTCTGCTAAGGGAAACAATTTCTTCCTATCTAACCTATCAATGCCCCTCATAATTTTGTATACCTCAATCAGGTTCCCCCTCAGCCTTCTCTGCTCTAAGGAAAACAACCCTAGCCTCTCCAGTCTTTCTTCATATATGAAATGCTCCAGCCCAGGCAACATCCTGGTGAATCTCCTCTGCACCCTCTCCAGTGCAATCACATCCTTCCTCTAGTGTGGTGCCCAGAACTGTACACAGTACTCCAGCTACGGCCTAACTAGCGTTTTATACAGCTCCATCATAACCTCCCTTCTCTTATATTCTATGCCTCGGCTAATAAAGGCAAGTATCCCATATGCCTTCCTAACCACCTTATCTACCTGTGCTGCTGCCTTCAGTGATCTATGGAAAAGTACACCAAGATCCCTCTGACCCTCTGTACTTCCTAGGGTCCTACCATCCATTGTATATTCCCTTGCCTTGTTAGTCCTCCCAAAATGCATCACCTCACACTTCTCAGGATTAAATTCCATTTGCCACTGTTCTGCCCATCTTACCAGCCCATCTATATCGTCCTGTAATCTAAGGCTTTCCTCTTCACTATTTACGACACCACCAATTTTCGTGTCATCTGTGAACTTACTGATCATACCGCCTATATTCACATCTAGATCATTAATGTACGCTACAAACAGCAAGGGTCCCAGCACCGATCCCTGTGGTACATCACCGGTCACAGGCTTCCACTCGCAAAAACAATCCTCGACCATCACCCTCTGCCTCCTGCCACGAAGCCAATTTTGGATCCAATTTGCCAAATTGCCCTAGATCCCATACCTTCTTAACCAATCTCCTGTGCGGGACCTTATCAAAAGCCTTACTGAAGTCCATGTAGACTACATCAACTGCTTTACCCTCATCAACACATCTAGTCACCACCTCGAAAAATTCAATCAAGTTACTTAGATGTGATCTTCCCCCTGACTAAGCCATGCTGACTATCCCTGATTAATCCCTGCCTCTCCAAGTGGAGATTAATCCTGTCCCTCAGAATTTTTTGCAATAGTTTCCCAACCACTGATGTTAGACTCACAGGCCTGTAATTACCTGGTTTATTCCTGCTACCCTTCTTGAATAATGGTACCACATTCACTGTCCTCCAATCCTCTCGTACCTCTCCTGTGGCCAAAGAGGATTTGAAATTTTGTCAGAGCCCCTGCTATCTCCTCCCTTGCCTCACATAACAGCCTGAGATATATCTCATCTGGGCCTGGGGATCTATCCAATCTTAAGCCCGCTAAAACAGCTAATACTTCCTCCCTTTCAATGCTAATATGTTCAAGTATATCACAATCCCCCTCCCTGATCTCTACACCTACATCGTCCTTCTCCATAGTGAACGCAGATGAAAAGTAATCATTTAAAACCTCACCTATGTCCTCTGGCTCCACACACACAGATTGCCACTTTGGTCCCTAATGGGCCCTACTCTTTCCCTGGTTATCCTCTTGCCCTTAATATACTTATAAAGCACCTTAGGATTTTCCTTTTATCTTTCCCGCCAATATTTTTTTCATATCCCCTCTTCGCTCTCCTACTTACTTTTTTAAGTACATTAATGGACATTTAGGTCAAGTTCTCACCCTGTTTTTCTCTGCATAAACCTTTGGTCAGGCCTTAAGGTGGACCTAAGTAGCTCGTCTTGAAAACCAGCAAGACCTTATTTTAAAATGTAAACCTATTTTGATGATGTTTACATTAGTACATGTGTAATTTCCTATGGTTCTTGCTGAAGATGCACTGTACTGTGTTCACCCATGACTGGTGTCAATTAGCTTTGTGTTTGTTTTTTTTTTTACTTTAATCAAGTTACTTTTAGTAGTTCTGACCAAGGGTTTTGCTGCCACATATTTAGAAGCTGCATTTTGAAAGTGATCCTTCTAAAGGGCAGTCCTCTATTTTTGTATGAATTGGAGAAAGGAAAGAATAAACAGGGGGTGATGGAATATCCAGGAGCACCCTTAGGCAGAGGCACACTTTGGAGCATTCGAATAAAGCTGACATCACAGGGTGGATTCACTCGACAGCAAGTGAGACTGCGTTGTCTCCCAGAATCTGACTTCTTGTCTGCCCTCTACAATAGCGATGGCCCAGTGATTGTAAAAGTCACCTCGGTCCCTTTTATGTATCCAACTTATTCCAAACTACCACAGATGGAGCAAGCAGGTGGCTGATGCAGAGAACAAATTTTCAATTTTTTTCTGCCCATGGGTAAACGGTAGAAAAATGAAAGGGCTGTACAATTTTTTCAGATGAAAGAATTTACCCAAACTCCAGGATTTCTTTGATAGCACCCATGTATTCCTACAGGGCTGCGTACATTTCTGTGGCCTTTATGAATCACAAGGGCTTTCACTCCATCAAAGTGCATTCATCTTCAGCTATCAAAATAAGATCTTACAGGTATAATGCCTCCCAGGTTGCAGTCATGACTCTTTCAGTTTAAGGTTATCATTCTAGAAATATTTTACAGCAAATAAAAAATTGCAAGGGTGTTCCCAGACGACCTAGGATACCATTTCCAACCCGAACTCCTGACAATTCTGAGACAGCTACAAGCAGCAGAACATGGATACAACTAGACCTGTGCTACTATCAAAATTATCATGCTGCTCTAGACCCTTCGAGCAGCATGTCAGAAAGCTGGACAGATCAGGTTTTTGCTGCAACAATTCCACAAACACGCCTGCTAAAATGGTGATCTTATTTATCAAACTTTTTTTTAAACTTTTGGGCCCAGCAGCAGACGTAGCCGTCTAGTTAGCACTATTCCCCACAGGTAGCAAGTCCTGCAGAAGCCCAACGTCCAATCTGGGCAAGGAGCTTAGAATTACGAACCGACGAGGCACTTCTCCAAGGTCGAAATTTGAAAATTTGTCTTTCATGTATCCATTTAGAATTGTTACCGGGAAGGAATCGATTCTTACACTGCCTAAGTGGTTGTATAATGGCTCGTTTATGTGTACTGCTGTTTCTCAAGTGTGTTCCCATTAAACTGAATCAGAGTTAAAGGGTTACATTCCCGTTTTACATATTCCTATTTCAGTATTCTAATTCCCATTCCTTCTGAACCATAGAATCATATGTGTTAAGAACAGCAAAGAATTGGACCAATCAGATTTGGATAATATCATATTGTTGTCAGAAACCTAAGTACCCTAACCTCTTACTGTCCCTGATAGGAACTCTCCTGTCAACCTGTTCCAAAAGTAGCAAGAACTGCAGGACCAGATTTTATCCTGTTGAAAATTGATATCCTGCTAAATGAGCAGGTGATAGTATACAGGTCACCATAACAGTGGAAAGGTTAGCGGACCTTGAAGGAATTTCCCTGCATTTAGAAATCAATGGAGAGAAAATCCTGCAGGCCTCTTTGCACAAATTTCCAATATGCACTCTTGGGCCAGGGTTTGACCAAGTTTCCGATTACGGGCTCCGTGGCGCAGGGGGCCAGAAGATCATTCCGGCAGCGGAAGATTACAGCAGCATGACGGCCACCATTGTTTTCACCCTCCACTGCTCCATAATCGTGCACAGCATTCATTTTATCATGCTTTAGTTCTTTGACGAAGGAGTGGCATCAATACTCCAGTTTCTCATCTCTCTTCAATGGCAAATGTCCCAAAGCAAGTTTAGTTTGTTGCCTTCAAGATACACATCCAAGCAATTCTTCATCTTTCAGAGCTACATGGCTCTGAAGAGAGGTTTCCTATGACCTATGTGGGAGATCCAGAACCAAGGTGCGAGACAGGCATTGTTCTTAAGAGTATTTGTTTGGTGCATTTAACCTGCATTGTGTAACTAAATCATGTTATGTTGATAGAACAAACAAAAAGTTTTCTTCCCCTGCATATAAAAAAAATTATTGGGACGGCACTGTTTTCAACTGTTATTTTTATATCCCACTTTGCTGGCCAATCTTCTTCTCTGGCCTCCTTGTCTCGAGAGACAATGGGTAAGCACCTAGAGGTGGTCAGTGGTTTGTGAAGCAGCACCTGGAGTGGCTATAAAGGCCAATTCTAGAGTGACAGACTCTTCCATAGGTGCTGCAGATAAAATTGGTTGTCGGGGCTGTTACACAGTTGGCACAATTCAACATGGTGGCTCCTCATCAGAGCCCTTTCCTATCCTGAGTGGTGTGAAACAGGGCTGTGTTCTCACACCCACACTTTTTGGGATTTTCTTCTCCCTGCTGCTTTCACATGCGTTCAAGTCCTCTGAAGAAGGAATTTTCCTCCACACAAGATCAGGGGACAGGTTGTTCAACCTTGCCCGTGTAAGAGCGAAGTCCAAAGTACGGAAAGTCCTCATCAGGGAACTCCTCTTTGCTGACGATGCTGCTTTGACATCTCACACTGAAGAGTGCCTGCAGAGTCTCATCGACAGGTTTGTGGCTGCCTGCAATAAATTTGGCCTAACCATCAGCCTCAAGAAAACGAACATCATGGGGCAGGACATCAGAAATGCTCCATCCATCAATATTGGCGACCACGCTCTGGAAGTGGTTCAAGAGTTCACCTTCCTAGGCTCAACTATCACCAGTAACCTGTCTCTAGATGCAGAAATCAACAAGCGCATGGGAAAGGCTTCCACTGCTATGTCCAGACTGGCCAAGAGAGTGTGGGAAAATGGCGCACTGACACAGAACACAAAAGTCCGAGTGTATCAGGCCTGTATCCTCAGTACCTTGCTCTATGGCAGCGAGGCCTGGACAACGTATGTCAGCCAAGAGCGACGTCTCAATTCATTCCATCTTCGCTGCCTCCGGAGAATACCTGGCATTAGGTGGCAGGACCGTATCTCCAACACAGAAGTCCTCGAGGCGGCCATCATCCCCAGCTTATACACACTACTGAGTCAGCGGCGCTTGAGATGGCTTGGCCATGTGAGCCGCATGGAAGATGGCAGGATCCCCAAAGACACATTGTACAGTGAACTCGCCACTGGTATCAGACCCACCGGCCGTCCATGTCTCCGTTATAAAGACGTCTGCAAATGCGACATGAAATCCTGTGACATTGATCACAAGTCGTGGGAGTCAGTGGCCAGCAACCGCCAGAGCTGGCGGGCAGGCATAAAGGCGGGGCTAAAGTGTGGCAAGTCGAAGAGACTTAGTAGTTGGCAGGAAGAAAGACAGAGGCGCAAGGGGAGAGGCAACTGTGTAACAGCCCCAACAAACAAATTTCTTTGCAGCATCTGTGGAAGAGCCGGTCACTCTAGAATTGGCCTTTATAGCCACTCCAGGCGCTGCTTCACAAACCACTGACCACCTCCAGGCGCTTATCCATTGTCTCTCGAGATAAGGAGGCCAAAGAAGAAGATAGTGTCTCTGCATCCCCTGCACAAGTGTTTTGAAGGGCTTTTTCAAGTGAATTGACAAACTTATGTAACAGCTGTGGATAAGAAATTCTGTTAGTGTTGATGCGCGGGCAGCCCTTCTGCTTGGAGTGATGTAGCTTCTTTGGTTTGAGTCTAACTTTGCTAAACATTAGGGAGTGGTCGGTATCGCAGTCCGCACTGTGGAAGCTGCGTGTGATTTGGACACGGTTTATAGAGGCTCACCTTGTTATGATGAGGTCCAGCTCGTGCCAACGACGTGATCTTGGGTGTCTCCATGAAACCTGGTGACAGAGTTTAGCATGAAAGAACGAGTTGGTGATGCAGAGGTTATGATAGGTACACAACTTCATGGCCAATGGTTTCCACAGAAGTGATGATAGCAACAACACGGATTGCATATGTTTTTCCTCTTGTTCTTGTGTTGCCAGGTTTAGATATTCAGGTTGGGGGGTGGTGGTGGTGAGAACTCAAATCTGCTGCACCAATACACTAACACATATCTCTGACCCCTGGCATTAGATTCATAAATAGTGCAGCTTTGAGATTTGTGTACAATAATATTTCTGTACTACTCTCTGTGCACAGAAATACATTTCAAAACATTGTACAAAGTACAAGAAGATACAGAGAAAGGATAATGGAAGAACAAGAAAAGGAGCCAAAAGTATGGCCGAAGACGGCTTGTAGTGGGCTTTTGAAATTGGGGGACGACGAGATGAACTGATTTATAGTGGGAATTCTGCAAAAAGATTGCTCTGATGGCAGAGCAAGAATCAAACTGGTGTCAGAGAAACAATCAGATGGTAGCCAGGCAGGTTGATGGAATCAAAACCAGAGGTATTTATTTGCTGGCAGGAACTGAACAATGTGCAATTTTGCAAACTTTGAGAGAGGGGAAATTTTGGTTCATGTATGCAAGCAGTAGGAAAGTGCAGCAACAGACTGGGAACAATGGAGGTGGTACAGAAGTAATGCTGGGTGTTACCAGCTAACATGTGGAAGCTGACCCTGTTCTTCTGGATGATAACATTGAGAGAGTAGCAGATAAATGAGGAAGAGGAGGGGAGCAAGGATGGAACCTATAATACATTTGATATACAGGAAAGAAATTTTGAGAAACACAGTTTTGATAATAGGATATTTTATTTTAATGGAGGAATTAGGTTTTTTTGTGTTTCAGTAACAGACCAACTTTCAGAATCATCGGTCTTCACAGTTCTGCAAATCTGACAAAACACCACACAGACTAGATTGTCTTGATGCATTAGATATTAAACAGTTCCTAATACACACAATGTCACGGATTCGTTAATACCTATGAAGACATAACATGCTATATGTAAATAATTACACTGGGACAACACTTCATAACACCTAAACACAACATATTGGAACAGGCATACAACCCAAACAAGGTGGCAATAGCTCTACACCATTACAAATACTACTATGCTGGGTGAAATACTGAAGAAAAATTCAGTGGAATTTTTTCCAAAAACTCCCTGGTTATGTGACAGAAATAAAATGCACAGTTTTGCGGATACAGAGGACTTCATTTTAAATGGGGAGGGTCGGGGGGGGGGGAGAGAAGAGGCATTAAATGACCTTAGCTAGCCTCTAATCACCAGTATACTGCAGCCAGTCCTTAAAACTGGACAGGGGGTGGGGGGGGGGGGTGGGGGGGGGGGGGGGGGGGGGTGGAGAGGAGGAGAAGTTCTTCCCATCAGAATTCCTTTTTTCACTGGAAAAACAGAAGGAATTTCACCCCTACATTCTAAAGTCTCCATGGCTTTAAAGTTATCACACCCACAGTTGTCACAATTTTTCAACTATTTGAAGAAAGAGCTTTGGGATCACCAATTAAAATGAAACAGTCATCCATTATGAACATATTTATATTCTTACAGACGTCAATGTCAAGAATTACAACATTACGTTCTTAGTGATGAGTCCTATTCTTGCACCCATGTTATTGCCAATTACTGAGCCAGAGCTTGAAAGAGACATCAGCTGTATAGAAATTGCTGTAACATTTTTTCGTTCCCACCAGAACAAATGGCATTAGATTTATAAAAAAAAAATTGTAGCTACAGATGTATTTGAAAGGGTGGGGGAGGAGAACGGATTTCTCAATCCCTACCGTTAGGGGAAGAAAAACATTCCTGACAACTGTGGGTCATCGTGCTTCAAGTCAACTCAAAACAACATCTGACCCAATGTCTAAACAATTTCTCCAAAACAAGTGCTGAAGCTTTATTAATTTGAAAGTCATTTGCTAAAACCTCCAATAAAACAATTTCTAGCCATTTTTCAATAGTACTGAATAGACATACTTCAGGAATGCAAGAGAAGACATTTAAATTACTTCATCCTGATTACTGCATGTGTAACAGGTTGCAACTCACTGGATGACACACTATTGACATTTGCAGCACCTATAGGGTTTCTCCATTGGATTCCCAAAGTATTTTCTTAATTATTGTCTTGTGTATATAAAGCTTACCTAGCACAAATAATTGTGCATTAAATTAAAGCTGCAATTAAAGTTAAGAATCAAAATCTACCATTATAGAATGCCTCATGATACTATAAAAAGGAAGTTTCATCAACATTTGTAATTAAATGTTTGAAGAATTACTTTAAATGAAGGTTTCCACACATGGTAAATTGGGCCTTTGCAACAATCTGAATGGAGATCCCAGCATTTATTCTGATATTAGGAATTATTTTTCACAGCACCATTGTAGCTCATGTTTTTGCTTTTGCATTTAAAGCACAATCCCAAATGACTTGCAGGTACAAATTGTACGAACTAACTAAACTTTTATAGCCTTTAGTTTCTATTTTTTTCTCCATAAGTCAAAAATAAATAACTTTAATTCAATCTATAATGAGGATTCCATTTTTTTTTTACATCAGTTTTCAAAACATCAAGACAAAATAACACAAAACACAATCACCAAATATAACTAAACAGATTTGGATAAGCACTAGTAAGCATTGGAGGGCAATCAGTCTCTATTAGCACTAAAACCTCTTACTATAAAGGACTGCAACTTTTATTCTGAAAGTAGTGAATATACAGAAACTGTAATAACTGAAAATACACAGCAACACCGGTACGGAGTTCATAAGTCAGTACAGAGCATTTAAATTTTGCAAATTATTTTGAAACATAAAACATCTATTCATGCAAAGTGAATCAAGTAAATTAGAATGAAGAAACAAGTATAAAGTCCTAAAGCAAGTCAATGGATTAAAGGTTTTAGTTCAAGGTCAAATCCGACGACCATCACAAACAAGGAAAACAAAATGCTATTTGTCACATTAAATGCAGTCATGTTTTTGTTTAAAATGTGTACATCACAACCACAGAAAACAGCTGTACTACTGAGCGTCACCGGCCAGCTTCTGTAGGATACCTTACGAAACACACATGGGAACATGTACCCTATTCTAATACGCAAAGTGCTCAGATTTTAAAGATTGCATACAGGGATGGAATGTATCTATTTTTATGAAGTATACTTCATGGAGCCAAGACATTTGAAAGGATTTGTATCTCCTTCTCCCACACCATGCTCTGGATCCTATCCTCATTATTCGTTCAGCTTAACTATACTTGCCCATGGTAAAATGGCATTTATTTACAAAGTCTTGAAAGCATTAAGGATAATACTGCTTAATTAAATCTATATGTGGGAGGTAATATTTGATCATTGGAATCATCTTTTTCATCAATTGTTTTCAATGTAATAACCAGACCTGAACATCATTACAGTATCTTTCCGATGTCTGGAGTGTAAACATAGCTAGATGTTTCACACAGTGACCAAATCAATCATTTGTTTTAGGCAGCTTTACCTTACAAGAAGTTTTGCAAAGGTGCTCCCAACAATAATAGTTTACAGCTGAACACCTGCCCAGGCTAACACTGGGTCCATGACGAACTTGCACCCATGTACAACACACAGCAGCACAACTAATCAGATGAGATCCAAGATACACATTTAGGCTGTTATAAATTTTGATACGTACACAAACACATGTGGGGAAAAAAACCTGCAGAAGCCTTTCACAAAATATTCAATTCTGGATTTACAAAAACAATCTTCCTTTTATATAAAACATTATGCAGAACATTCACATAGTTACAACCCATTCGGGCGTTTTGTAAATTGGAAAAGGTTCCACATTATCAACTATGCCTTGTTAACAGAAATACCTGCTGGCTGCCACTATATTACATAACCAGTTTGAAACAAGCCTTTTCCATCATGTCCATGAGCATTCTAAGGTTAAAAAAATACTTAAGAGTAGAATGTGGTTTAAAAAAATGCCAATTTTTAAAAATCCTACTTCAGCTATCTTAAGATGAAGTATTTACAGTTTAGAAATAATTGTGTTTTAATACATTCTTAAACCATTCTAAAAATCAGATATAACTAACCAGTTTGTACACCATTCAATTCTTAACACTAATTGGTATGACTAACAGAAAGCTTTTTTTAAAATGCAAAATGGAAAAAAAAGACCTACTGACCTTTTCCTTTGCCTCATTATAGTCATCTATAAATCCTGGCAACTGGTTATTTTTTTTTTTTAAAATCAACTCCCAAAATAACTCTTTAGTAGCTGCGTACAGAAGGAAAAGGTGCAGATTAAATTATCTAACTGTAACATTTTGTATCACTATAGAGTCAACTTTTTTTTTTATATTAGCGATGTACCATTTGATGAACTCGCACAATGAACTATAGAACTGTTCAGTGTACAAGGACATCAGAAATTGTATTCAAACAATCCTTTGCTGTAGCATGTAGTCACTACCCGATAGACATTTACTAGCACAAAACAGGAAATTTCACTAGCATTCAGAATGGTTTTCAAGCAAAAATGTTAAAGTGTCTTAACCATGCCCTTCATAGTGCTGCGATGCTTATGGCTGGGATCAGTTCCCAAATTGGACATTAGTCCGCAGAATGGGCACAACAACATGGTTGAATGGTGCGTTAATCTGGCGGGTTACACAAAGGAAACAAAACTGTACTATTAACATTGAAACAGGTATATCCATGTTTGTCACAACCCAGTACACACAATAGCATGTCACAATTTTGGCAAGATGCCTCAACGTCTGCAAAACTTTCATTTGAGGTCTCCTTCACCGTGAATGGACTTTTTGATGCGCAGCAACATTGTCGTCAGCCACTGGTCCAGTCGTGATATGGAATCAAATTCTTTCACCTACAGGATGAGAGAAAAATAAAGCCCATTCAATTTACAGGACTATTTCATATACACATCATTTTATGAGGAAATGTCATCTGCTTAAAAAAAAAAATCATCTAGAAATACCTAAGTAGCTACCAACTGGGCTGTCAAAAAACTTTTCTTTAATTCATAATTTAATTGGTACCACATTAAATACAGCACAAATTCATTCAAGGATGCAGGGAGTTGAATGTTTTCATTTCAATAAGAATATATTAATCCAATTAAAAGTATTACACTGGGGTAGATTTTAACCCTAACCATTCAGCAGAGGAGGGAGGCGGTAGCATAGTGGTAATATCACTGGACTAGTAGCCCAGAGGCCCAGGTTAGTGCTCTGGGAACATGGGTTCGAATCCCACCACGGCAGGAGGTGAAATTTGAATTCAATTAATAAAAGTTTGAATTGAAAGCTAGTCTAATGGTGACCATGAAAGTTGTAAAAATCTATCTGGTTCACTAATGTCCTTTCGGGAAGGAAATCTGCAGGCCTTACCTGGTCTGGACTACACGCGAGTCCAAATCCACAGCAATGTGGTTGAATCTTAATTCCCTTCCAAGATGGTGTAGCAAGCCACAGGTTCAAGGGAAATTAGGGATAGACAATAAATGCTAGTTGAGCCAGCAATGCCCACATCCCATGAATGAATAATAAAAAATGAAACCAGATGGTTAAGTAGTTAAAATCCACCAGGTGTTTTACCTGCCAGGAATCCATCATTTCTGATTTTTACCAGCTTTGCTGGACAGCTGGCCAAGCTGCTCACCCAAAACTGATGGGGGGGGGGGTTCCTTAAATATGCAGATTAGGGCCCGATAAAATTGTAGTCTGAGCTTGGTAATGTTATCTCAAGCCTGAGTGAGGAGGCTGCTGTGGCTTGCCTGCCAGAGGAAAACCTACCAGAAGACGATGGGAAGCAGAAGAGTCTATTCAAGGGAAGTTAATTTACTTTCTTTTGCGAGGCCAGGAGGAACAGGGGTGCTGTTCTGGGTCATACAACGAAAGCTTATGCATCCTTTGCCACAGACTCCTCAACGCAAGGCGGCTCCAGAGGCCCCTTCCCCACAATTAAGAGTATGCCAGCAGGCGGCCTGATTGTCCGCAGACCAGCAACCACTTCTCTCCCACCCCTGGTCTATTCCAGACAGGAAATCGGCTGGCGGAATGATGAATGAGGCCTCGCCAGTGTGGTTTCCGTCCAGATGCCCAAAGAAAATTAAAATCCACCCCTTTTCAATTTTTCTTCACTTCTGAAGACATTGGCATCAAGCTGGGATACACGCAAGCCTGCCAGTACTGGGGCCAAGTAACCATCACTCATGCAAAACTTAACCATGAATGCTGGCTTTTTTTTTGTTCCTTATGGAATGTGAACGTCACTGGCAAGGCCAGCATTTGTTAATCATCCCTAATTTTTTTATTTATTCATTCATGGGATGTGGGCGTCGCTGGCTATGCCAGCATTTATTGCCCATCCCTAATTGCCCCCGAGAAGGTGGTGGTGAGCTGCCTACTTGAACCGCTGTAGTCCATGTGAGTCCCCACAGTGCTGTTAGGAAGGGAGTTCCAGGATTTTGACCCAGCGACAGTGAAGGAAGAGCAAAATAATTCCAAGTCAGGATGGTGAGCGACTTGGAGGGGAATTTAGAATCATAGAATGGTTACAGCACAAGGTGGCCTTTGAGCCTATCGTGTCCGTGTCGACTCTCCCCAAGAGCAACTCACCTAATCCCACTCTGCTGTCTTTTCCCCGTAGCCCTGCAAACAACTTTCTCATCAGATAATTATCCAGTTCTCTTTTGAAGGCTTCCATTGAATCTGCCTGCAGCACTCAGGCAGTGCATTCCAGACCCTAACCACTCACTGTACAAAAATGTTTTTCCCTCATGCCGCTGTTGCTTCTTTTGCCAATCACCTTAAATCGGTGCCCTCTGGTTCTGGATCCTTTTGCCAACGGGAACATTTTCTTACTCTGTCCAGACCCCTCATGATTTTGAACTTGGTGCAGGTGCTGGTGTTCCCTTCTAAAGGGTAAAAGTCACTGGATAACAATCAATCAGGAACAGGGGCCTTGGCCAATTTTTCTCTGCCTAACCTTAGGGGGCCTGTAACACTGCTGCTGACCCAGCTGGGATTGAATAAGTCAGCACAAGGTTGCGGATCAAACAAACAGAGGTCTTCATGGCTCGGCTACTCACTGAATAAACATGCCGAGTTATCCACCTTGTTTCAAACTCTCATCGTTCTCAATAGTACAAGAAACGATTGCCACTGAGCTTAAAAGCTAGACAGATTTTAATAAAAAAGGGGTGGCAGTGAAAAAAATAAGGTGGTTCGACACCAATTTCCGACAAAATCTAATTTAATCAGAGATTCTTCTAAACTCCTGTTGACACGTTTTAACTTTAGTAGCACCTTTCTTTTTGCTCTCTATTCGAATTGATGCTGCTATGGTAGGTGCTTTTGAACTTTCCTATGTTGTCCCTCCTAAAGCCTATGATAACTCCTATGGTAACTCCCATGATCTCCCACTTGCCCATATTGCAGCAACTCCTGCTCTAACTTATTCATTCCCCAAACTGTGGAATTCCTTACTTTCCTCACTCCAACTACTTACAGGCTTACAAATCCAGTTAGCTATCACCTGATCAGTACTGCTCTATTTTACCGTTGCTTTTCAATCTTGCTTCTGTCCTACGAGATGAGCTCTGCAGGAGTTGAAGTTTCTCAACAGAAATGCAATGCAGCAGCCAAATCGTATCTGAGAGAAAATGAATTTCGCACACCATCCTTTCTTTTGCATTAGGTCAACAATTCTTGAACTCTTCAATAAATAGAACAAACCTAAACGCTCACATCACAATGTATGAAACACATTTTACTTTAAACATACCTGGAGAACCTGAAACATTAATTAAATGTGGGAACTTTTCACAACTGGTCAGTACTTACTGCTTCAGTGTAAGCTTCACCATTTTGTTCCTCATGAGCTTCAAGCAATTTCTATAAAACGAAAAAGACTTGCATTTATATAGCGCCTTTCATGACCACCGGATGTCTCACAGCACGTTACAGCCACTGAAATACCTTTTAAAGTGCAGTCGCTGTTGTAACACAGGAAACGAAAAGGAAAAACAGTCGATATAAATGCAGATGTGAGTGCACAAGCAGGCTATTATCCAACTATTGTCACACCAGCCGTGATAAATGAAGCGACCACGCAGACGTAAAGACAAAGGCACGAAAAGGATTTGAGGGGAATATCTGGGGCATTTCTGGGATTTGGAGAGTAGGAGATACCCCATGCCAAAAAAAAACTGTAGTGAGGGGAAAGAATACATACCCCAGTGACTATGTCTCTATTCTGAGTATAGATCTTAACAGGTATTTTTTAATTCTGCCACTTTTTGTTGATGATTTGAATATTTATTCCCGTTTATTCTTGAAACATTTTTCAATCCTTATTGGGATTGAGCCTTTCCCTGAACCTTGGAGAATCTTCCCTGGATTTACCATCACAGACAGCAACAACAGTAGGTATTCCGATCCTGACCTTGGGTCATGCCAATGGTCCCTGTGTTCTTGGTACTGCCCAAGACCACAACTCAAGTCCCCATCACTGCCACGCATTCTATTTTACTGTATAATCTAATTTATTCTATTACACTGGGATGTGAGTTACAATGTTAAGACTTTTAATTCAGAACTTATTTTAGTGAAGAATTGTGGCTTTTGAGAGATGTTATGAGGAAAGGAGCATGATATAAAAAGAATGATGGATAGCAGCAAGCAATGTACTGTAGCAGCTATTTCTATTATCACATGCAAATTATGTGTTTTGTTGTGAATATAAGCTTTTTGCACCATTTCAAGGATTAGCAAGCTTGATATATTTCTATTTCTACAATTAATCTTCAGTTCTTTATTTCAGTTAAGAGGTTGAGAATAATGAGGAATTTTACATTTTTAAATTGGTGAGGAAATTCACCTTTTAATAAGGAAAGTATTCTAGAGATTCATGCTCATAGTCTGAACAGGTATCGATGGCCAATGATTAGATTTCTCAATTCCTTTTAGGAGTTTTCTACTCCTGCCAGAATTTAGTTACTTGAAAAAGTGTAACTTTTAGAAAAAAGTTTTGCTATATCTATTCATCTTACCAGACTGCACACCTTTCTTTTATTGACAGACCAGCAGTGCAATGATTCTTAAGCATTACCTTTAAAAGTTTGCATTCCCGTGAATCTGAAAATGCTGGAAACATTTCTTCATACTTCTCCAGAGCAAGCTGTGATCAAACAATAATTTACTTTCATGATATACTTACTAAAAATGAAAAATCAAAATTGAGGGAAAAAACATTTAAGTTATTTTTTACATGAATCAGTTTTTCTAAATAATACTTGCCTTCATAAGAAGCAGTTTGGTTCAGCAAGATATTCCTTTACACAGTAATGGTAGCATCGCCATAGTGAATATCTACTGCCTCCATTCTGATGACACTTCCATAAGTTACATTCCCTTACAAACACACGGAAACAATACATTGATGCTAGAATGGCCTGGATTTTGTTGTGAGCGAGGAAGGAATAGCTTTCAGCGTTCACCTTGTGTACAGTTGCCCGCAGACATTTAGCGGGCACTTCCTCTCATCCAGAGTCTGTTTGAATTCAGTGCCCTCAAAGGGGATCTGTTGCATCAGTGAGCAAGGGAAGCAGCAGAGAGGCTTCTCAACCAATCAGATTGATGAATCCTCAGAGAGAGACAGGGCTCCCTATGTGCCTGCTAGGAATGGGAACAGAGGCGGGGCTCCATACAACTGCATGGGCAGGCAGGGAGCGGAGTGCCTGTCGCCTTCCAATTTAGTCCAGAGAAAGCAGAGGACGGCCTTCCCGCCTCAGGTCAATTGAGGCCCATAAGTGGCCAATTAATGGCCACTTAAGGGTCTCTTCCTACCTCCACATCAATTTAATGAAGGATGAAGGGTAAAACCTGACGACCTCCTAGTGGACTTGGGGGGTGGTCCCTCTTTCTGGGAGCAGTCCAGGGCCCGCCCCACCAAGTCGCTGGGGCATGCCTGAATGACTCCGGCGACTGACCCCACTCGCCTCTCTGGTGGTCTCTGAAGTCCTCGGTACTGCAGGGCCTCCCAGTGGCACTGCCAGTATTGCAGAGCTGCCAGCCTTCCAATTGGCTAGCAGCTCTTCCCTTAAAGGGGCAGTGTCCCCGACAGCGGGCAGTTAATAGCCTACTTGCCGTGGAATTGAAACAGGGGTCCGGAGCGCTGAGTCGTGGTCTCCCCATTAAAGAAAAAGTGTTTTGTTTTTTTTTAAATCTTCAACATAAAATTTTCTTCTGAGGGGATGAGATTCCACATTTGTAAAATAAAATTTACAGGGCCAAAGAGGTTGTCACTTATTACACTGTTAAAACTACATTTACTCTTGATTCTAAAAGTTCAATTTTTCTATCTGTCTTCAGAGAGCAAGAATAGTGGTAAATAGCCCAATTTCACAGCAGACATTGATTTCTGTCCAGTTTCCACTGGTGAAGATTGCAACAACACATCCTGCGCAGAAGGATGGTATCACTGACACTAACTTCCAGATTTCCACGCTCAACTGTGCATGTGCATACACCAAGAGTTTCTGTCAGTCTTATTCAGTAATAATGAGAGTGCTGACAACCTCGCCATTAATGTACAGCAAAATCCAGACCATTATTCTCTCTCTGCCTTTCCCCAAGATGTAACCACTGGGAACAGGGGGGGGGGGGGGGGGGAAAATGAAGGATTATGTGTTCTACTCCCAATTTTAATTTTGGCACAGATTATAACTCCCTCTTTCCTCCACTACAAATCATCGCTCCCTGTCCCATCCACCTCAATTTTCTGTATGTGGTTACATCTCAGCCCAAGTTCCAAACTCTCTGCCCTAGTTCCAGGAAGACTTGCACTCTGCACATTCTATAGAGCAATCACCATCTATATTTTCTGCCAAAACTTCTGCAACACTGAAAGGTAAATCAATCAGAGACTAGTCTGTTACTCACCTCTACCAACACCACTTCAGATGCAGTATCATTACTCGCTCATCTAAAAGGCAGTTCCCTTAAATACAATAGCCTAGATTTTCCAAACAACATTTCCTTAATGCTGCCAATAACCCAAATAATGCCAGTTAGAAAATCTAGGCTAATATTTCGAAACATGGCTGTCACTGCAAAGGTCATCTTTCACCCACCAGTGACTAATATTCCAAAATGTTTTGATTTATTTTTGTAGCCACCATGAGGATGTTAGTAGTGTGCAAAGGCAAAGTTAATCTATTATAACCCAAAAGGTGTGCTGTAAACTCATCTCCAGAATTACTACACTTGCTACAGCAGTGTGGCATTTTCATTCGTCTAACCAACCATTTTACTGCTCTCGCCGAGTACGATCGATAATCAGGGAGCTTAATTCTGTGGCCCTTGAGAAATTGAGTTTGGACTGTTCAAATTAATTTCATTTGGGGACTTTGCAACCAGCAGAAATAAACTTTCATCTCACCAGTCAGAGCTTGATTCTAAGCCAAATTCCAGTGTGCACCCAGTCCTCCAAGGACTGATATTTAAGAATGAAACTGCACCCACCTTAGCATTCAGCTCATCAACAATAAAATGGCACAATGCTGCTTTGAAGAAATATTCCTTTGCACTATATTTCAGCAATGGGTTGTCCATGGTATTGGTCCCAACCTGAAGGACAAAAAGCACTCCAATACACTTGGCTAGACATAAGAAGCATATATAAAAAAAACAAAATTTCCATGGAGGCCTTCCTACTCATCCAACATAACTTTGGCAGAAATCCTGGAGAAATGGTGTAAATGAAGATTTTCCCCAAAATACTACCAATGTCGGAAAATAGTCAGGAGACCCACCACATTCGAAATTCTGTGCCAAGAAGTTTAAAACAGAACCGAACAGCAATACTTTGAGAGTTATGTTGCTGACATTTTTTTTTTTTAAAAAAGATTTCGTCAAGGTCAGTTTGATGCAGTTCAGTCAAAATATTTTAATATAGCAAAAGATTTCCATGCAACAGAATTTTACATTGGTCAACATACTGGTGCAACTGTATCAAGCATTTGCAGGAACACAAGTGTCTTGACATAATTGGATATTAATGTTAAAGATTGTTTTGTTGATGATAGTAATGTTTGTGGTAAAGGGAGGATCTGGACAGAGGGTTTAGGAGCTTCTTACCTTGCCTAGGACCATATAGTTCGGTTTGGTCACTGTTGCTTGTAGTGCAGGGGGCAAGGCGTAATGCATTACCATTTCCTTGCCTTCTCTCGACTGGGGATATGTTTAAAGTCTATGCATGAGCGGTCACTTATTGTATCATTCCTCATAAGAGGGACCCAGACAACTTGTCATTTTTCCAGCATTGGGTATAGGCCACATATCAGTTGCTTCCATGGGCATTTGGTTCCCAAGAGCTTCATTTACATATTGGTGATGGGACAGGATGAAAATGACATTCCATAAAATAGCATTTCTCACCCAACTCTTTTGGCCATTTCTGAATTGGTGTCTTTAATGTATTCTTTCAGGAGAACTAAATATTAGTCAGTTACATGCTGGTCTTTTACTGCTGAGGACTAAGTTTCATTCCAACTCAAATAGATAAGACTCAAGTACAAAAATTATCTACTTTTACCTAATGATTTGGCAGCAGTCACAATCCTGATACAATGGGTCGATCTTGGTTTGAGCAATAGTGTAAATGGGAAATAGGGAGTCAACAGCCATTTTACACAATTTTCCAGTTTAGAACTATTCCCTGCACTGTTTATACACTATTAACACACTGAATTAGTCCCCATTATTTTATTACTATTTCGTTTACCCGAGTTCGACAAAAGACACTATTAATATAAAATTATATTATATCAGTTAGATTCCCTTGTTTAAAAAATTCATTTAATATTTTAAATTTGAGGACAAGGTCTGTAGTGAGGCTGTGCCACTTTTGACACCTGGAAGTGGGATCTTGTAGAAGATGATATTCCAGTACCTAAAAGCAATTATCCGAGTTTGCTCTGTTCTCATCAGGATGCCAAAAAACTTAACTAGATCTTAAGGCTGGGAGAAGACTCTTTCAAAAAGTTGGAAGAGCTAGGACTCCATGAGAGTGATCCAAGATAAGAGAATGGAAATAAACCAGGGTTATAATGTTGAAAAGACCCTTAAATGTAGCAAGTCCCCTGTATGGCCATGATGCCCCTCCCACCCTGCCTTACGAACTACATGGAGGGAAGAGATACAGAAAATATTAGGATTATATAAATGTGGGGGAAGAGGTGGAACAAACACAGAAGAAAATGAGTTGCTTATTGTAACTGACCTGCTCATAGATTTCTATTGCCTTCTGATACTGCTCTAACTGTGCTGCATATGCAGCCACTTTCAGCAGACACTTGTAAGCAGAACTGAAACAAGAACAGCCAAATCAGTGGTGCTTCTTACTGCAATGTTAATAACAATATGATGTATTTATTCATTGCAGGTATATATTGTTAAAATACCTGTTTGATTCTTCTCCTTTATAGTAATCTGCAGCTTGTTCATAGTGAGCAACAGCCTGGGAATTAAAACATGTAACAAAGTTTAAAATTCACAGTTCCACTCTTTGCAGTCTTTATCAGATTCAGAAGACCTCTCTGCCAAAGGAAACTCATGCATTACTATAAAAAAGGACATTAATCTCATTTTCACCATCAATCTCAGATAGGTTGTTCCTCCAACCCACAGAACAGGTAGAGGTTTATTTAGTCAAAATTATATATGCCCATCACTACTGAAACGTTATTGTGCTTATTTTGTCATACACCATCAGTCGTAACTTTTATAATTTTTAATTCAATTTGTTGTTCCAAAGATTAATGTTAGGGCTATAAACAACAGACAACATTCGAAATTGGCTTAGAAGATTGCCAATGACACTCCATTATTCAAGAGAGATAAACCAGGAAATTATAGACCTATTAGTCTAACATCTGTTGTTGGGGCTGTTATTAGAACCTTTTATTAGGAAGAGTAACAAGAGTACTTGGAAAAATATGAACCGATCAGAGAGCGCCAGTATGGCCTTGGAAAGGATAAGTAATGTCTAACTGACCAAGTTGAATTTTTTGAGGCAGTCACTGATGAGGAAGATAAAGGAGTGTCTCTGGATGCTATCTATATGGACTTCCAAAAGGCATGTGATAATGTTCCACACAAGACACTGTCAGGAAAAATGGAAGTACATGGAATTGAAGACATGGGTAAGGAATTGGTTAGGAGGTAGGAAACAGGGAGTCGGGATAATTCACTAATCTTTGAAGCTGGCAGGGCAAGTTGGGAAGGCAGTTAAGAAAGCATATGAGACACTTGGCTTTGTAAATAGCACCATTGAATACAAAAACAAGGAAATCATTCTAAACCTCAACAAATCTCTGGCTGGGCTTCAGCTAGAGCACTGCGTACACTACACCTTAGGAAGGACGTCAAGGCTTGAACAGGTCATGGAGGAGATTTACCAGGATGATAGCAGGGATAAGGGACTTCAGTTATGTGGAGATATTGTAGAAGCTGGGATAGTTCTCCTTAGAGCAGAGAAGGAGAAGGGGTGGCCTAACAGATGTGCTCAAAATGTTGATGGAGCAAGTATGTGGAAACTGGCAATCGGGTCAGTAACCGGAGGTCACTGGTTTAAAATTATTGGCAAAGGAACTAGACAAGAAATGAGGTGAATTTTTTTCACAACACACTAGCAGTTCTGGGCTCCATACCTCAGGAAAAATATACTGGCCTTGGAAGGGGTGCAGCAAAGATTCGCCAGAATGATACTAAGGCTAAAAAAAAAAGGGTTAAGTTATAACCACAAGGTGCATAAATTAGGCTTCATAAATCAGTAACAAAAGAGGTTTTCACTCAAAATAATCATGAGAAGAATAAAGGAGGAGGTTGGAAGAGGTTTTTACCCCCCGCACAGAGGTTTGTTAAAATGTGCAAAACTTAACCACAAGTGGCATTTAAGACAGAAAATACAACACCATTTAAAAGGAAAATGGATAAGAATTGAATAAGGAAAATTACGAAAGGATCTGGGGAAATGGAGCTCAGATAGATCCCGCTGAAAAGCTCGCACAGCCACCTGGGTACCAAAATGGGCACTAAAATGTTTTCACACTTCACAAAGTTATATTGAACAGCACTTTGTGTTTAAAGACTCAATCTGACACAATACCTTTTCAATGTCTACCAGTTCAGATTCATAAATTTCTGCAATTGTAATGTGGTGTTTCGCTGCAATTGTAAATCTTCCCTGTAGAATAAAAGCAAAGAATCTGGTCAGACGTTACTTGTGCATTCAAATAAATTTATGATAAAATCATCTGCTACTCTGCAGGGTACAGCTACATTAATCTACTTCCGAGGTCACAATGATTTTAATGAATCTCAGTTATTTTAATGAAGCTTACCATGTCTGTGTATATGTCAATAGCGGCATTTAAACAGTTGATGGCCTCTGTGGAGAAACAACAAAGGCTACTTCAGAAACGAAATGTCCAGCATTACACGGTTCAATTGGTAGACCTTATCTAAATTATTTCAGTTTATAAAATCACAGGGACCTACTAAGGGGTCCCACAACAGTATCAATGAATCAGAATCATTACTTAGGTATATGCAGGTCAATTAGACTGCAAATAAATAATCTGCAAAACCTGGTAAATTATGTGGACACATCTGACACATCATTGTCATTGTCAAAAGGATCACAATATTAGTTTTTCTACCACCAACAAGGCAACTGAACTTCCTTAAAAAGGGAAACTATAGTTTTGTATAGGCTTGCTTCCTCCATGCCTTTGTTACCTCTAGACTGGACTTGTCCGATGCATTCCTGGCTGGCCTCCCACATTCTACCCTCTGTAATCTTGGCGTCATTCGAAGTTCTGCTGCCCTGTGTCTGAACTCACTCCAAATCCTGTTCACTCAGCACCCCTGTGCTCACTGACCTGCATTGGCTCCCAGTTAAGCAATGCCTCAATTTTAAAATTCTCTTCCTTGTTTTCAGTTCCCTCCATGAGCTCGCTGCCTCCTTGTCTCTGAAATCTCCCCCAGCCCTACAACCCTCGGAGATATCTGCGCTTCTCTGATTCTGGCCCTCTTGAGGGTCCCTGATTTTAATTGCTCCACCAGTTGCCACAGTTCCCAGATTTTTTGGAAAGAGATGAAACACCGGATGTGGACAGAGTGCCTGTTGGAGGGACGCAAGCTAATTTGTGCATCCATGGCTGCTAGCCCCCACTCACTGCCTTAGTGGCAGTTCAGGACTCAGGCTGGAATCCAGTGCATTTAATTCCACATACACCACCTTCCTTCAGCAAGAGAAAGACAGTGTATAAAAGGGCAAGAACTCTGCGTAACATTTTAAATGGTACCAGAGGATGCCAGAGTTCCCAATTTACCATTATGGATGAGCCCAAGAAACGTGTACAAAAATGAGGAGGATGCTTACCTTTGTCTTTCTCCTGATATCAACCCACTCCTTCCACATTTGTAGCCAGGTACAAGGGACCTGGGGGACTGCAGTAGTTCACTCAAGGACCTCCTTCCATGCAGCTGGCACCAGGTGGCCTTCAGCGACAAACAGGACCACCTTCATTTGGTGCATCTTCCTGCAGCAGAACTGCCGACCCTTCCGCATTCAAGGGAACAGTGCTGCCCACATGTCCCTTCCGAACATTTCACTATTATTCCCCCACTGCTACAACTTCTCTTATTAAAATAGAAAGCTACAGTCTCTGAAGACAACGTCCCCCAGCCAAACACTAAGTTTGCAGGGGCAAGATTTCACAAGTCAGCAGCCGATTTAAATTAAAAAGGAAGGCCGTCACTGCAAAATTCAACACAGCAGGTCCTCTGAACGTCTGCCGCAGGTGAACCTGTATCATGAGCCAATTCCACCCCACTTTTCCTCACTCTTGCAAAAATCAAGGGTCTGGTGTTATCCTCAATTGGAGAGCTGTGTGAATGGTGATGCAACATGATTGAGCTTCTAACCAACTCAGCTAGAGAATAAGGTGTGCGCCTCGTTGCTGTGATTTCTCATTCTGAACGATCAGCGATGTGCTGACTGCAAAGCCAGATCCCTCCCCTCAGGAATCAACCAGGCTGATGTCATGGCACTAGCCGGAGAGTGACTGGACATAGAGATCTGGAGGGAGCTCGCATACCCTCTCTCCCTGCTTAGAAAGAGAGGAAATACAGGATGTTTTCTCCCCCACCCAATTACTACCAAGCCCCCTGCGTCACTTGAACAAAATGTATGAATACATAAAATCAAGTAGGAGCTCTGCATCCAGCAGGTTTTAAAATCTCCTACCTTGTGGATCTGCCTTCTTGTACGCATTCCCAGCATCTACAAAACTGGTGGCTGCATCGTGTTTGCTTTGTAACTGTAGATGGAGTTTGGCTGCTTGGCAAAACGCATTTCCCGCAGCTAGTCAGTCAATGTAAAGAAAACACAAGAAGAAACAGTAACTTTTCCTGTGGAATTTATCAAGACCCTTTATTCAGAACATCTGTAATAGCCTGTGGATCATTATAGATTATAACATTCGCAATGACTAAATTCTACAATCTTTGAACAATTCTGATTTTAAGCAACGCATGCAAACAGGATACATAGACATGTTTTGCTGTGTATTTTAATTCTTTAAAGACTGTTTGTAACAGCACTAATTTGTATCGATGGTATTACAATTTGAGATGCATTCTCCTTTGCCACTCTTGAATTCTACAAATCTACTGAAATTCATTTCTAAGCTGTAGTAAAGAACGGAGGCTAGAAATTGCTGTTATTAGTGGATTGACACATAACATATCTATTTGACATGTCATCTGAACACTTCAAGAGTTCATCCGCAAATGTCACAAACAGTAATTCTTAGTGTATGCTGTCCAATAAGATAGATATACAAATGACTTGGAGCTTCCTTAGTTTCTCATGAATTAATAAAGCTTAACACCGCAATAAACAGGTATTAATGTGTAATTGATTATCCAAGTTATTCATTTATCTGGGCAAGGACGTTTGCCAAAATGATCCAATAAATGCCATTCATTTGTATTTTGAAAGCTGAAGATCCGAATTATAACATAAGGACCCAGGGATGTTGCCTAATTTATGATCGGTTGTTATCTATTCAGCAGAACAAGGGGAGAGGTAAGGGTATCTTAACATGCTCTGGAGGACAACTAAGCTCCTGTTATGTGCACTTCCTCTCCTGGAAATATTTTTGCTTTCCAAAAAACTTTCCTCACTTTTTATGCTTCATTCCTCAAGCGACTGCACAAATCAATTTATAAAATCAACTGCACATCCACAATGGCTCAGCTTAGTAGTGAATAGTTGAGTCACACTAAGGAGGAAAGTCCCTGTTGGAGATGCTACAATTGGCCTCAACATCCCTGGGTTAGCAGGTTTAAAAAAAACAGCCAGAGTTCCTGTCAGGTGAGGACAGGATCAAGCTCCAGCTTTAAATACCCACCCACAGCCAAAAACAGCATGCAGATATTGACTGTTCAAGCTCACATGGGGAATAGCTAGTTGGGTGATCTTCCTAGGGGGGGCCGGTGATCTGGAACTGAGCCCTAGAAACGAGCCAATGCCTTTAGGTGAGAGCAAAAAATGGACAGTGCAAAGGCAGAAGGCAAAAATGCAAGTGCGACAAGCACATCTATTGGGAAGAGCTTGTAACTGGGAGTTACATCTTCCCTCTGAGAAACGGCCAACTATGGAAAGCCATAGATACTTATTAACTAACTCAGCATCACACAACTGCCGATTAAAACCTCTGCCATAATTAATAATAATTCCACAAGTTTGGAATCTTGGAAACCCCAACACATTCCAGTTAATTCCTGTCCAATCTTGCAAGTGTTGTTGAGGATACCTCAACACAACTGAGAATGCATTCGATAAACAGAGGAGCCTCCTCCAATATCTAATATTGGCTATTGCACTATTTCCCATTGTCAAACACCTTTTGATTACCTCCTAAACTACCCCAAACTTCTCTGATGTAGCCAAGGCCATTGTCAAAAAGATATATATAAAAACTAGCCAAGAAATGATTCACTTGAAGGTATATACTATAACAGGGAAGGAAGAGTAAAGAGATTAATGCTCAGTTATTTCTTGCCCTAGTTCTCCAATAACACACAAATCTACACTGAAAAACACTTAATGATTAGAACAGATTACAGATACGTAGTACATATATTTAAGCCCATATTTACAGATCAAGCAAGTACTTAGTAAATCTGAAGTTAACTCCCCACCTGCCACTGTCCTTGGAGTGGGTTGTGCCTGGGCACCTCCAACCAGAAGAGAGATCCCCTCAGGGTTTGCCTCCCCAGGTAAGTGAGAAAACAATATGAGTGGTGATATTCACCGGCGGCCGAGAGGCCTCCCACTTATTCTACACCTCTCGTGTCTCTTCACGGTGCCAGACTAGAGTCAAGCTCAATATAGAGTCTTCTTTCCCTGTTGATTCTGTCAAGCCAGTTCCCTTGCTGTGGTTTTGCTAGATAGTAGGCAGGGACAGCAGGAATCTCATTTATCCATTCATGCACGTCACTAATTAGACAACGAGGCATTTGGCTTTTTTTTTTAAAACAGGCAAAAGCATAATTTTGACTGCCCAATCCGAGAGTTTATGTGGCTTGTACACGTTACAAACACCTCAGAGTGACCACAACCAAGGGAAGTGCACTTGGTGTCAGGGGGAGGAACTGGGTTCTAGTGCCAAATGTGACCATCCAATGTTGATCAAGTGTGGAGCACTACACCAACAGGAATATGTAAACAGGTTCAAGTTTTAGTTAGTGGTCCGGAGGCCTAACCTTAAATACATCATCTGATTATCGTATCATATTTTATTAAAATCAAGTACAATTAACAGTTTAATATTAAGCAAACAACAACTATGTTAATGCATCTAAAGTAACACACCTGCACTAAAGTTAAATTTCCATCTAATGCTCTGCACCATACCCTGCCGCCAGGGTTCTGGCGTTTGTCATTCCCAGCTTAAGAGTTCTATACAACACCCACAAGGGCTTCCAGTAGTCAATGTCTTCATTCATAGCTGGGCCTTTATAGATGTTCTCGACCTTCATTTGTTACTGACTATCTGTAACAACTCCAGAGAGTCAATGATATAGTTAGCCTCGAGATCTGCTGGGCAAATGATTTATACGTTTGGATCTACAGGAAGCACAGGAGCCCGGTTTCAAGCTATTTGCCTCTTGCTCCCATAACAAAACCGAAGAAATTGACCTCCAAGCCTCCGGTCAGTTCCAGAATTTCCTCTTTAAGGTGAGGATATTTGCTGCACTTTTCATTCCAGGATTTCTCCAGTGCTCCGTGGTCATCTTCATCGCGGACCATGACATCAACCACTGAGACTGCTTGGTGTCTGTCTTCCACAGGGAACCGCCTTTGGCAATAAGTCTTGGCTCAAGATACGAGGTCCATCTGTATTTAAAGACAAATTGCTGCTGCTCGTTCAAGATCTCGTTGTGTCATTTCATTCTTGCATTCTTCACAAATAGGCAGCTTCCAGATATATGTGCCAGTGATTCGAGCGGAGCCTCGCATCTCCTGCATGTCTTTATGGCGTTGATCACGGGTAAGGGTTGACCGTGTCGGGTATAGGTTACATTTTAGAAGTAGGCTGTTTATCAGTGGGGATCATTTGATGTTGTATGATGACTTGTCCCATGTATTGGATGTTTTATCACTGTTGTAATAATGTATTCCAGAGCCTTGACTTTCAAGGTTGGTTCATTTAATGAATTCCGCCTTCCTCCAAGCGGCATATTTATTGATTGGTTTCAGTTGACACGCTGGGTCAATGCCCGCCCAAACGTCAAATGCATCCGATTGCAATTCTCCAAGATCGTTTTTCCATTTGGGTTTCCCCATACCTCTATCGTAGGAGGTCCTCAACTTCTCTCAGGGCTTTGAGCTAGGCCCTTGATGGTGTCGGAGCTGCCTTTGCCACGATATTGGAAGGATGCCCATATAACCTCACCTGTTGAATTGTCCAGTGATTCCAGTTTCCACATGATTTGGGATCTGGATTTCCAGTTTAGGCCTTCCCAATTGTTGGAGTATAGGATCCCATCTGTGGTATGTTGTGGAAGGTGGAGGACCTCTTTTGTGGAATTCCTGATTATACAGTCCAATTTGATGTGTATTTTGCGACACCTCCGCGAGGATCAGATGGAAGTAAATCCTTTGGATGACAGGAGTAATCAAGATCTCAAATCTTTGGATTGGACGAAGTGCAGCCGCCCTTAAACTCTGTATCCATGATTTTAGTTTTGCCTCCCATTGGTGCTCTGAGACTCGTGCCCATGGGTCAATCTGGGCTCCCGGGTATTTCTCAGATTCACCAGGTGAAATGTATGCTACTTGGAGCACCCTTCAACCACCAGTTTTCTAAGTGGTTGCGCAGAAAGGTCTTGTCTTTGCAGGTAAAGTGGGGTTCTTTTGTCTCTTAGAGGCATTGATTTCTAGTCCCGTATTGTTGCAGAATGTCCTCAATGTCTTAAGATTCCTTTCCATACCCATGTAGAAGTCACTGAGGAGGGCTATATCATCTGCCAAGGCCAATGCTGAACAGTTGCCTCGCTTCCCTTGTAGTGGCATTGATGCACCTGAAATTGGCCTCCTGTCGTGAGCATACCAATGGGTCCATTGCAATGTTGAATAAATTTGGAGAGAGAAGGTCACCTTGCTTGACGCCCCTTTTAATATATCGGAACTGTTTGGCCCTTGTCACCTTCAATCACTGTACTGTTATCAGTGTATAGGTCTTCAATCAAGGTGATGAAGCTCTTTGGCAGGCCCAGACTGATTTGGGCTTTCATTAGCATTCTGTGTCCGATGGAGTCAAACACTTTAGCCAGATCCACAAAGACGACTACCGGGTCCTTTTTGTTTTTCTTGGCCCCCTTCATGATATCCTGCAGGATGGCGATGTTTTCATTGCATTGCAGGGTTGAGACCAGGAACCGCTTTTGGTGGGGGTTGATCTATAGTACCACACGTAGCCTCTTCGCCATGATCTTAGCGAAGAGTCATAGCAGTATAGGACCAATCACGATGGCTCGCCAGTTGTTGATGATTTTCAGGTGTTCAGCTTTGTCAGTTTTGGGGAAATTCCTGGTATGGTACCAGATTTCAGCCAGAGCGAGAAGAGATGAGGGAGCTTGGTACCATATACCTCATGTAAATCCTGGATGGTTTCAATCTTGACACCATCAGGCCCTGCCACACTTCCCTTATCAATGCCCTTGATTGCAGCATCTACCTCCTCTTCCACAATTGACTTAGTTAAAGTGTCACGCTCCTTCCATCCCCGGTACTTAGCGAACTTGTTGATATTCGCCTTATTGTTGGGTAAGGTAAGTTTATTTGTGAAGCACTGTTCGAGTTCATCTGTGCCAAGAGGACATGCCCATTGTGGATGGTGTCCCCATGATCTCTGCCTTGCAAGTCTCCGTCTGTCAGTTTTGTACCGTTCTTGAGTTGCTTTGAATATTGCCTTCTTTGCTGCCCATCTCTTCATGCCTTTCATGTTCTTCATACCATCCTCATTCTTGGTCTTCCTTCTCTCAAGTCTCTTGCTCGTTTTTCAGTGTTTTCCTCCATGAATTAGCATCTCAGTTTAATTCATCTGCAGTTTAGAAGGGTAAGAGATAACTTGATTGAAACATGCAAGATCCTGAGGGGTCTTGACATGTTGGATGTGGAAAAGATGTTTCCCTTAGTGGGAGAATCTGGAACTGGGGGTCACTGTTTAAAAATAAGGGGTCGCCCATTTAAGACAGAGTTGAGAAGAAACTTTCTCTCAGAGGGTTGAGTGTCTTTGGAACTCTCTTCCTCAAAAAGGCAGTGGATGCAGAGTCTTTGAATATTTTTAAGGCAGAGGTAAAGGGAGAGAAAGGTTATCGGGGTAGGCAGGAATGTGGAGCTGAGATAACAATCAGATCAGCCATGATCTTGTTGAATGGCGGAGCAGGCTCAAGGGGCCGAGTGGCCTACTCCCGCTCCTAATTCGTAGGTTCACATTAAATTCAAATGGATCTAACCATTATGCTAGTGAGTCAAAGAGTGCCACAAGAAGCAAAGTGACACAGAGCATTAGATTTGAAGACGATCTGGCTGAAACTTTGACTTTCACTGTTTGCAGCTGAAAGGAGATATGGTTCCCAACTACGGTAACTGAAAAATTAGTTTCAAATCCAGAGGTTAAGGGGATACCCAGTAGATATATTCAAATTATGAGGAGTCTTGTTGAGCAAGTTGGAAGAAACTGTTTCCTCTGGAAAGGAGATTGTAGATTTAAAATAATTGACAAAAGGAACAGGAGAGGAAATGAAGATTTAAAAAAAAAATACAGTAGGTTTTTAAGATCTGGAAAGCACTACCTGAAAGGGTGGTGGAATCAGATTCCATAGGAACTTTCAAAAAGGCAATTAGACATGTATTTGCAGGGTTATGGGGGAAAACATTGGGATGGGAGACTAAATTAGACAGCTCTTCCAAAGAGCCAGCACAGGCACAAGAGGCCTCCTTCTGTGCTGCAAGACTCTATACATCACCAAAACGTCATATCACGGCAAATAACAATACAATAAATCAAAGTGGAAGGGCACCAACTGGTTGTTCAAGCTCTGTATCCAATTTCAATTCTCATTAATAGATAGATACTATCCTTGTGATCCCATCCAATTTTAGAATATCAAAATATGATTGTAAATAATATTGTGTAATCTGTGGGAACCTGCTGTAATTCCTACATTTTTTTCAAAATTTCTGATTTCAGAATTACAACAAATGCCCAGAAGATACCGAGCATATTAGAATAGGAAAGGCATCAGAGAGAGCGAATGCAATTAAAAATTTCCAAAATAAATTGGTTTGGTTATGAATCTGGATAGACAAATGGCAGATGAAATTTGGCACTGTGAAATATAAAGTAATGCACATAAGTTAAAAACTGTGGATCATAAGTATGCAAAGAATGAAACAGAATTGGCACGGGGAAATTTCGGTGGGGTGGGGGGGGGGGGGAAGAACCTGGGGAGTAGTAATCAGCAAGTCGCTTTCAATGTACCATAGCTAATAGAAGCTAGCATGTAAAACCAGAAATTTACAATATTGACCTACATAAAGGTTATGCTAGGGATATGACTTTACAATGCACTGGTTAGAAGCTAACTACGAATTTAATGTTCAACTTTGAGCACTGTGCCACAACAAAAATATATACTTTTTTTAAAAAAATTCGTTCTTGGTATGTGAGCGTCGCTGGCAAGGCCAGCATTTGTTGTCCATCTCAAACTGCCAATGAGAAGGTGGTGGTGAGCTGCCTTCTTGAAGTACTACAGTCCATGTGGTGTAGGTACACCCACAGTGCTGTTAAGTGGGGTGTTCCAGAATTATGACCCAATGACAATGAAGGAACAGTGATATATTTCTAAGTCTGGATGGTGTGTGGCTTGGAGGGGAACTTGCAGTTGGTGGTGTTCCCATGCGTCTGCTACCCTTGTCCCTCATGGGTTTGGAAGGTGCTGGCGATGGCGGCATGGTAAGTTGTTGCAGTGCGTCTTGTAGATGGTACACACTGCTGCCACTGTGTGTCAGTGGTATAGGGAGTGAAAGTTTAAGGTGCTGGATGGGGTACCGATCAAGTGGACTGCTTGATCATGTATGGTGTCAAGTTTCTTGAGTGTGGAGCTGCACTCATCCAGGCAAGTGGAGAGTATTCCATCACACTCCTGACTTGTGCCTTGTAGATGGTGGACAGGCTTTGGGGAAATCAGGTGGAGTTACTCACTGCAGAGTTCTCAGCCCCTGACCCGCTCTTGTAGCCACAGTAGTTATATGGCTGGTCCAGTTAAATTTCTGGTCAACATTGATGGTGGGGGATTCAGTGATGGTAATGCCGTTGAATGTCAAGAGGATGTGATAAGATACTCCCTTGTTGAGATGGTCATTGGTTGGCACGAGTGAGACTTGCTATTTATCAGCCCAAACCAAAAGTTGTCCAGGTCTTGTTGCATGCGAGCACAGACTGCTTCAGTATCTGAGGAGTTGCGAATTGTACCAAACAATGTGCCATCATCAGCAAATATCCCCACTTCTGACTTTATGATGGAGGGAAGGTCATTGATGAAGCAGCTGAAGTTAGTTGGACCTAGGACACTACCCTGAGGAACTCCTGCAGCTGAGATGTTTGGCCTCCCACAACCATATTCCTTTGTGCCTTGTACGACTCCAACCAGTGGAGAGTTTGCTCTCGGATTCCCATTGACTGCAATTTTGCTAGGGCTCCTTGATGTCACATTCGGTCAAATGCTGCCCTGATGTCAAGGGCAGTCACTCATCTCACCTATTATATATACACTGGAACATGTACAAAGAAGAGCACTAAAACTGATCTGAAGTGGAAAAGGTATGGCCTATGAGGAAAGAATAAAGAATCTTATGACCTAAAGTCTAGAAAGAGGGTAACGAAGGGGAAGTGGGGGTCAAAGTATATAATATATTGACATGTGTATAGATACAGTAAATCCGTATTACTACTTCAAAGTTAGCTGTGTAAGTAAGACAAGAGGACACAAATGGGAATTAGTGAAAAGCCAATTTAAAAGATATAATAGGAAGAACATCTATACTTAGTTAGACCTAAATGGTTGGAATAATCCGTTCGGCAAGTTGGTTTAAGACATTATTCAAAATCAGAATTGGATGCTAGAGGGGAGTTAGGATACATGAATGCTGATGGCCCAGGTTGACATATTCTTGTTCCTGACCTTTCTAATGCACTTCTACAAAGGGACAGAGACACACACTGGCCTGGATTTTCAAAGCAGGGTTGGGAACCTGCCGAATTCTAGGTCCTGACTCCACGCTTCAGCTGCGTCACTCTCACGACACAATCTTTGAATGCTAATCTCCAATTGGGCAGGAGGCGGGCTCAGCACAGGAGGCGGGAACTGCCTGCCTGGTGCCAGTGGCAAAGGCAGCAGATACCATGATGGCGGTTGCCACTGCCTAGCTGAGGACAGCAGGCAGCTCATGAAAGGGCCAGGACAATAAAAACATAGGAAAGTGGCCATGGACGCCAAGCTTGACCTGGCACTAGATTACTCAAATTTCATTTCAACACACATGGAAACAAACTTTCTTTTGTCCCGCGGTGACCCCGACAGTTGTGCACTAAAGTGAACCCGACTGATTAGAATCACCAAAATCAAATTTAAAAATTGCCTCCCCGAACGTCCCAGACCCTTAACAAGCTGTTAAAAGGAGCTTAATGGGTCATTAATTGACCGTGCATGTTCCCTGTTCTGTTCCCTCCCCCCACCACTTTGAAAATTTGAGTTATCCCAGAGACGACGGACACCTGAGACAACCTCCAGGACCGTGCCAGGATTTTACCCTAGGCAGACGGGAGCCATCCAATGACGGAAAAGTCGGTGGCGCACACGCTTCCATCTGGCCAATGGATCCGACTCATATTTTGCGGGTCCCCTGGCTTTGATTAGTCTGAGGCGGGACTTCCACCCGCTTGAGGTAGGAAGTTCTGCCTAATAGAGTTGCCAGCTAATCAGCAGGGACTGCACCCAGCATCGCGAAGATGATGTCAGGGAACGCCGGAACACAGGTAAGTTTTCGTTTCCTCGCTGGTGTGATCGGTCGGGCCCTGGTGAGGCAAGGGTGGTCGAGTGGGGGGGGGGGTGGGGGGGGGGGGGAGGCGGGGGGGGGGGGGGGCGGGGAGGAGTGGGGGGGGGGGGGGGAGGCGGGGGGCGGAAAACGAGCGTAAAATTCAGCCCCACGATTTTCAAATGGCGCCTGCTCCGATTACGGACCCCGTGGCTGTTTGAAACTCCGGCCCACTACTACATTCTGCTTTGTGATGTTCACAATGCACTATACTGTAACAGAACACAATGTACTGTATCAAGACAAGCTATATAACACAATAATCTACATTGGCAATTGCAGTGCCAGCTTTTTTCCAGTGAGACACCTCCCTATGCTTCAAATTCATTTTGATGAATTATAACAACAGAATGCAAAAGACTCAAACCTCGGACACCAAACCGGACAGCAAAATGCTTTAAAAATACATCATGTTTTTATTTATTGGGATGAAATTTAAAAGGCAAAAAGCCGAATCTTTTCCGGTCCATTTAAAAATAGACCCCTTTTTAAGAAAAGCAGTAATCTGGTAAACTACTCCATTATGTAATGTATTGGTTAAAGGCCAAGGAAGCTGATCACATAACACTTAGTATTGAGATTCTTGCTAGCAGGAGAGAGACATAATGTTACAGAAGTTGGCCATTCAGCCTATGGAATCCATGCCAGCCTTTTTCAGGTTTTAGAACCTATATTTTTTTTAAATAAAAGTCCATGATTAAATCAAACAGCAGTATATGTTTGACAAAAACTAAAAAGCTGATGGCCACTTTCTTAAAAACCAATATCTCATATAAACACCCGTGCATTTTGTAAGTAGGGGTTGCTGATCCTGCCAGAAATCTCGTTGCACTGTTGGAAACAAATAGCAGCAAAAAAAAAAAAACCCAAATCGAAATAAAATCCAAGCCATTTCCAATGGTGTTTGTTAAGTGCTTATATTACAGAAAGAAACTATCTGTCCATTTGCTTAAGAGCAACGTAGATACTGGACTTCAATTCAGCATGTCTGGTTTCAAACCCAAATTCAACATGCCGAACTTGATAGAAGCTGCCTCTTGACAGCTCTCCAGAGGAAGCAAGCTAAACATACAATGAGAAAGGAAGTACATTTACAGCGTTAACGTTTCAGGTCGATGGCCTTTCGTCAGCAGTTCTGATGAAAGGTCATCAATGTGAAACATTAACTCTGTTTCTCTCTCCACAGATACTGCTAGACCTATTGAGTATTTCCACTATTTTCTGTTTTTATTTCATTTTCTAGCACCCGCCATATTGTGTTCATAACATTTACAATTTACTTGAGGTCAGGAACCAAAACGCCAGTAAAAAAAAAGGAAAATAAAATGCTGAAATGAAACTAGGAAATTTATATTTGTTTTTAGAAGAACATCACAATACCACTGCAATGTTACATGGTAAACCACATGAATTACAAATTTTGTTTCGAGTTAGAAGTTCAATTATCAGGTTACGTTTGACATTATGTTTGCAGCTATACAATCAGTTCACATGCTGAAGTGATTTTAAGAGATTGGAGATGAAGGAGCAAATACATTTGATTCACATTTTGCTTAAGCTTAATAACTAATTTTGCAAATTGGTGTCAAAGTCCAAGAGATGATTTTGTGCTTCATGTCAAGTTTCATATTTACAGCTGCTGAAAAGTTGTGGATAATTTTATTTTGAATCCTGTTTTTACAGAAAATCCCAACCCTATTTTTCTAGCTCAATATATTTAATACAACATTCTACTAAAGCTACTTTATATTCATTCCTAAGTATAGCTTAGCTACTTTTGGAACATGATAGCATGACATTTAAACCTGGTCTATGTCTACGTCTACACCTCTAATCAGCTGAAATTTAAAAACCAGAACAGATTTGCATATTCAAACACTGCAAGTTAAAATTTGATTTGCCTTCCAAACTCACGAAAAACTTCAGCAATCTATTGGCACGCGAATACATCCAAACATCAGTTAATCCTCTAATCTCCTTTCATCCATTTTGTAGTGTTTTTATATTCTTCTAACTGAAGATTTATTTTTGCTTACCTCCTAAGTAGATCTGTCTTATCTTTTTATTTTAAATTTGTTCTTCCATCTATCTATAAAGATCCCAAATACTGCCCATGATTGTTTAATATTAAATTGAGCTTGCAAATGGATGATGATTGTAGGGGGACTTAAAGTTCATGTTCTCATACACTGAAATTAATATTACTTGCAAAGAAAAGCAACTCTCGCAAAAGAAAAAACAGAATCCACCGAGAGGCATACAGCATTTGTGGTTATTGGCAAGTAGCGCCAGAACCGACATTCTGAATCTGCAATGACTAAGCAGACAGGAGTCACACATGCCTGCCTGCAGGATGACTCAACTGAGCAGGTAACCAATGGCACAGTAGCAAACCACAGGCTGCCTACTTCATTTGTCGTCCAGCAGATGTAGAAGAAGGGAGCACCTCTGCACCTACCAACTGCTACAGTGAAATCAATTACATAAACACATCCTTTGAAATGTGAACTTTACTAAATTTTAATTCCACACAATCATATCTTGCCTCTGTGTTACACTGGATCTATCAATTGCAGCCTCACTACATGCTATTGAAAGCAAAGTTCAGAACAAACAGATTGCTCCAGTGATTTCCGCGGACAGAACTACGGAAATATGGGGAAACCTCAAACAGAACTCAGGAAAACACAAACACACTTCAAAGTTATTATTTTAAGGGCTGATTTTAAATGTAGCAATATTACTAATGATAATTCACCTATGAAAGTATGGGGCCATGCAGTTCAATCATACTGAAACAACAGGAATTCCATTCACTTAGCACAACAAATGCTGGGACTAGTGGTTTGTGTAATTACCACCTTTAATGATTTTAACAGCAGCAACATTGTGACAGCGTTTACCCTGTAAACTGTAACCCAGGTTTAAATATGTAACTCACCAGTCCAGTTTTTTGCCATCTTGAACATGTTTGCAGCTCTGGCAAACATTTCACATGCCTCTTCTACTCTGGAGTTTCCTCTGTTATGAAATACAATATTAAAGATATAACTAACCATAAAGAAATAATTTCTTTGCCCCTTTTATTTCCCGTAACATTGAGCTTTCACCCCAGACTTCCCTAATATCATCTCCATCAGCATTGGGGATATGATTAAATTGGGACAAACTCAGCTCTAGGAATGTTGCCCTAAACCCCTACCCCTTAACACATCTCTTCCCAATCCCACTTAGTACTCAATGAAAATAGTTGAATCCAGTTGGATCTATTGCATCTAACAGGAACTCAATTGCAGTCCTCTGGTTGAGCTGCCAGACACACCTTAATGCTCAACATTCAACATCAGTGTGGCACCCAATAGATGATCTGCAGATTGGTCTTTGCCTTTCCCTCTACCATTTCTCCATTACTATGTAAAAAGTGTCAATTTTTTCTGACACAATGACCAAAGAACAAAAATGCAAGCAAAGTCAGGGATGGAATCTGACACACTAATAAAGTGCACTTCTACACCAGAAGAAAGAGGCATTAGTGGTCTCAGTTTATGGGACCCACGTTACTGGTACCTCAAGGTTCTGGATTAGGGGCAGGGCTGTTCAAACTGCAGCTCACAAAACTCAGGCAACTCAGTTCTATTTACACTTGTATTTCTTCGCCATTGGTTTGCCCCGTTTGAATTTCAGGAGCTCAGAGATTTCGGAAGAGCCGTTCGTAACATTGTCACATTGATGTAAAAATCCCACATCAGAACATCAAGATTTGTTCGCACCAAGCGTTTAAGATAGATGCAAATTAATGGAAACATTGATTTTAACTTTATATGCGACCACAAGGCTCCTCAACATGCATCTACGTGGTACAGAAAGACAAAAAGCTTCTGAACTCCTGGAACAATAGCACAGCTTTCCCTGTACAGGTCCTGCATACAAAGGATATTCTTGCCTTACAGTGAGTGCAACAAAGGTTCAGTAGATTGATTCCTAGATTGAAAATGTTGCCCTATGACGAGAGGTCGAGTAGAATGGGCTCGTACTCTCTGGATTTCAGAAAAATGAGAGGCCATCTCATTGAAACATGTATGATTCTGAGAGGGTTTGACAGGGTGGATACTGTGAGGGTGCTTCCTTGGCTGGAGAATCCAGAACTAGAGAGCACAAGTCTCAGGATAAGGGTTCAACCATTTAAGACTGAGGTGAGGAGACATTTCTACATTCAGAAAGTTGTGAAGCTTTGGAATTTTCTACCCCAGCGAGCTGTGGATGCTCATTTGTTGAGTGCATTGAAGGCTGAGATTGGTAGATTTTTAGACTCAAAGGGAATCAAGGGATATGGGGATTGGGCAGGAAAGTGGGATTGAGGTCAAAGATCAGCCATGATCTTACTGAATGGCAGAGCAGGCTCGAGAGGCGATAAGGCCTACTCCTATTTCTTATGTTATGTTCCATATTATATGGTAGCTATTAAGATAGAGACAACATATTATGAGAAGGAGATCATATCTCGTGATAAAATCAAATACAAAGACAGCATCCTATCACAATAAGAAATAATTTAAGTGAACCTGTTGTGAAACAGGAAAATGGATCTTGGAACAGTGATTTACGAAGAGAATCCGATACTTGTGCTACTGATCTCATTAGATCTGACATCATTTGATATCAGACTTGCTATTAAATAATTATTTTTTTCAGTGTTATAGTTGCTTTGAATATCGAAAAAAAAAGTACTCAAAGGCAAATCTTTAGTTGCTGCTATTAAGAGCTAAGTAAAATATAGAAATGCGTTTCACATTTGTTACAGTAATTTAACTGTCTCCGTTAATTTCCCAATCCTCAGCAAGTTAATCCAATAAGTAGTTGAGACCTACACAGGAAGGTCCAAAGTTCAGTTCTTGATCTCTGTTGAGTTAATTATGTCTTTGGAGGCAGAGGTAGGGATACTACAATTGGGTTAAGGAGGGAACAACTTATCAGGGTTCCTGCATCCGATCATTATCCAGTGACTACCTCACCGGAAAATTGTGAACGAGTAGATATTAGGCGAGTACAGAATTGGGATGGCCCCACAGGACAAGTAGCTTGTTGGTGCTCATCTCCAAGGCTCATATGAACAATGACCATGGTGAAAGATGAGACAACATCTGGTGGGGCATGCAAAAAAAAATCTGACGTAACAGCTTTACATTTAAATGAATTATTCCCAGTGTCAGTGCAAATGAACATCAATCTTTTGCTTAGCAAATTAATTTTCTTAAAATCACAACCACCTGGGAACATTACAGGGACCCATTTATTTCTGGGTGACAACTACAGATAGATATCCATACCATTGGCAGTCATAATCCCAAACCCAGGGCTGTAGAGTGGCGAAGGTCTAATCTTGTGCACTGAGGCCGCGCACACACATTAATAGTGCCAGAACAGTTTGACATGAGCCAGCACCAGTGACTGGACAGCTACAACTACACAGAACTGCCACCGATCCTTGATGTATATGTCGCTTTACTCCCTGCAACCCGCTTTTATAATAATTTTGCGGATAGAATTAAAAGGAAGGGGGGGGGGGGGAAGAAATACAAAACGAAGATATTTCCCAACTGGAAATTACTTCATGTCATTTCCCCCTGCCAGCCTCCAGCCTTGCATTGTACGTAATATGAAAGGTCTGATAAATTCTAATTTTAAAAAAACCTTCATTTCCAAGCAGAAAAAAAAATTGGAATTATTCCAACCCCCTCCACTACCCAAGGTAAAAGATGGCAGCCAAACACTGCAGTATTTTCAATGAAGATTCTGTCTGCGGAATGCTTCAATATAATGGATTTTTTTTGCACCTCGAAACCCCCCCAAAGAAAAAAAAATGCCAGCTGCATTTGACAGATTTTAAAAATGACTGGCATTTGGCTTGATAGACGCAATGCAAAGAGTCAGCGTGCATTAAAGCCGAGGCTGTATTTGCTACGAGGGGCTGGACGACCCTCCGGTTTATTGCCCCAGCCACCGATGCTGCTCCTCTTACCCAAATAAGCCTCCCAGGAACGAATGCGACGATTTCACCTTCTTCTCGGCATCAGCCATCAGTTGCATGGCTTCTTTCTCTTTGCCAGAATTATCCATATTATTACTTGTTTTTTATTAATGCAACATGTAATTACTAATACCGGCTCAAAGCCTGCAAATGCACGGTGCCTCTGCTGCACAGGGATATAAAGCCCCTTGAATCCGCCCACCGTGCACAAGTCAGCGCAGCGGAGCCCGGACCCCGGCAGCGGCGCGCAAAGCATGCCGGCCCTTGTAGTCCTCTCCCGCCACGCACCCCGAGCACGTCCGGCGTCCGGAGGCGGAGCAGGGACTACAAGTCCCAGAGTGCCTCGCGCCCTGCCCCAGCACCAGCTGGCTGGATTAAGTTAATGTTCAGTGTGTCTGCCTGCCAGCAATGCAAAAAGGTTTGCAACCTACAAAATATATTGTGCATTAGGATAAAATGCCAGTGCTGATTTTATTATTATTACGTTAGTATTTACAGCACAGAAACAGGCCATTCAGCCCAACTTGTCTATGCCACCGCACACAAGCCGCCTCCCTCCTTACTTAATTTAACCCTATCAGCATGCCTTTCCATTCTTTTCTCCCACCTATGTTTATCCAGCTTCCCCTTAAATGCATCTATGCTATTCGCCTCAACTACTGTCTGTGGTAGCGAGTTCCACATTTTCACCACTCTCTCGGTAAAGAAGTTTCTCCTGAATTCCCTGTTGGATTTATTTTGGACTGTCTGATATTTATGCCCTCCGGTTTTGGACTACTCCACAAGTGGAAACATTTTCTCTACTTTTACCCTATCAAAACCCTTTCCTAATCTTAAAGACCTCTATCAGGTCACTCCTCACATGCAAAAGCAAAGTAAGACAGATGCTAGAAATCTGAAATAAAAACATAAAATGCCGGAAATACTCAGCAGATCTGGCAGCATTTGTGGAGAGAGAAACAAAGTTAACGTTTCCAGTCTGTGACCTTTCATCAACTCTGGGAAAAATTAGAAATGTAATAGGTTTTGACCAAGTGAAAGGGGGAGAGGGTAGGAAGGAGAACAAAAGGGAAGGTCTGTGATAAGGTGGAGGGCAGGCGAGATTAATTGACAAACGGTCACACATGATGTGCTAAGCCCTGCAGCATAGAGTGACTATCAACAAAAGGAGAGACAATTGGTTGGAGAGCTAGAAAAATATTTATGACTGATATATTCAAACTAATAGAAAGCATTTTTAAACAGTTAGAGTTTTTGAATCACAATAACACATGAAATTTATTTCGAAGGGGCAATTCTTGTCCAGTAATCCATATGACCTCATATACCATATGATCCTGCAAGAAAGCTGACCTCCTGAAATGGACACCATAGAGAGAGTCATACAGCACTGAAACAGGCCCTTCAGCCCACCGAGTCTGTGCCAACCATCAACCACCCATTTATACTAATCCTACATTAATCCCATATTCCCTACCACATCCCCTCTGACATTAATCCCATATTCCCTACCATCTACCTACACTAGGGGCAATTTACAATGGCCAATTTACCTATCAACCTGCAAGTCTTTGGCACCTGGCAGAAACCCACACAGTCACAGGGAGAACTTGCAAACTCCACACAGGCAGTACCCAGAACCAAACCCAGGTTGCTGGAGCTGTGAGGCTGCAAGGCTAACCACTGCGCCACTGTGCCAACAGAGAACAAGGACGGAAAAGGTCGGCAAGAGAGCAGATTCTATGTTTTAAACCAATCACCTGCCCACCCAATAAATTGATAAGCAGTGGAGAGTTTGGCCAGTGGTAACTTTAGCTGCAACACCATCAATCAGTCAAAAAGTCAAACTGTGCCGATTTCAGATGACCGAAGGTTTCCCATTTTGAGGTGCTGTAGAAGGGACTAATACTTGCGAGTGAGCATCATTCCACTTACACAAATCTGGAAGGTTTGTCTGTTTGTAAGAAAAGAGAACCAGATGGAATGCTTCCAAGAATATTTGAGAAATGAAAGGGGAGGGTTGTGACAGAAACTTTACACGCATCATGAGCATGTAGTACCACAAAGCAAGACAGGTCTAATAGCAAAATTATTGCTGCTGCTGGATGAGAATCAATTCAGGTACTTCTAACTATAAACCATAATGACTCCAAAATAAAACAAATTTGTGAAAGACAAAGTTTTAAAGTAATCAACAAAATATCTGGATTGTAAATATGCTGAATATCAAAGTGGTTCTGGTCATCACAAAAACAGTCATAAAATAACAAAACAAATATGTTTATGGCTTCACTATAAATAGCACACGGAGCTTCCCCACCACCCCCCACCCCCATGCCCCCAGATTCTTTGTGTCAGAGGAGTGAGACAAGAGAGAAAAGAAATGGATAGGGAGAAAATATCAGATTACCAAAAACGGAGAGCCAAGCACAAGAAGAAAATTCTTGAAGAAGAGAGAATAAAACAGAGAAGAATACAGGAATGAAAAAGGTGAAGTAGGGATGCGAGACAGTGATATATTTGTCAATAGTAGATTGCAACGACAGAGATCTGCTCTCTTCTTTCTTTGGCCTCCTTGTCTCGAGAGACAATGGGTAAGTGCCTGGAGGTGGTCAGTAGTTTGTGAAGCAGTGCCTGGAGTGGCTATAAAGGCCAATTCTAGAGTGACAGACTCTTCCACAGGCGCTGCAGATAAAATTGGTTGTCGGCACTGTTACACAGTTGGCTCTCCCCTTGCACTTCTGTCTTTTTTCCTGCCAGCTGCTGAGTCTCTTTGACTCACCACACTTTAGCCCCGCATTTATGGCTGTCCGCCAGCTCTGGCGATCACTGGCAACTGACTCCCACGACTTGCGGTCAATGTCACAGGACTTCATGTCACGTTTGCATACGTCTTCAAAGCGGAGACATGGACAAAGGTGGGTCTGATACCAGTGACGAGCTCGCTGTGCAATGCGTCCTTGGGGATTCTGCCATCTTCCATGTGGCTCACATGGCCAAGCCATCTCAAGCGCCACTGGCTCAGTAGGGTGCATATGCTGGGGATGTTGGCTGCCTCGAGGACTTCTGCGTTGGAGATATGGTCCTGCCACCTGATGCCAAGGATTCTCCGGAGGCAGCGAAGATGGAATGAGTTGCGACGTCAATCTTGGCTGACATACGTTGTCCAGGCCTCGCTGCCGTAGAGCAAAGTACTGAGGACACAGGCTTGAAACACTCGGACTTTTGTGTTCCGTGTCAGTGCGCCATTTTCCCACACCCTCTTGGCCGGTCTGGACATAGCAGCGGACATCTTTCCCATGCACTTGTTGATTTCTGCATCGAGAGACAGGTTACTGGTGATAGTTGAGGCTAGGTAGGTGAACTCTTGAACCACTTCCAGAGCGTGGTCGCCAATATTGATGGATGGAGCATTTCTGACGTCCTGTCCCATGATGTTCGCTTTCTTGAGGCTGATGGTTAGGCCAAATTCGTTGCAGGCAGCCGCAATCCTGTTAATGAGTCTCTGCAGACACTCTTCTGTGAGGGATGTTAATGCAGCATCGTCAGCAAAGTGGAGTTCCCTGATGAGGACTTTCTGTACTTTGGCCTTCGCTGTAAGACGGGCAAGGTTGAACAACCTGCCATCTGATCTTGTGTGGAGGAAAATTCTTTCTTCTGAAGACTTGAATGCATGTGAGAGAAGCAGTGAGAAGAAGATCCCAAACAGTGTAGGTGCGAGAACCCAGCCCTGTTTCACACTACTCAGGATAGGAAAGGGGTCTGATGAGGCACCACTATGCTGAATTGTGCCTTTCATATTGTCATGGAATGAGGTGATGATACTCAGTAGCTTTGGTGGACAACCGATCTTTGCTAGTAGTCTGAAGAGACCACGTCTGCTGACGAGGTCAAAAGCTTTGGTGAGATCTATGAAAGCAACGTAGAGGGGCATCTATTGTTCGTGGCATTTCTCCTGTGGCTGGTGAAGGGTGAACAGCATGTCAATGGTGGATCTCTCTGCTCGAAAGCTGCATTGTGCCTCAGGGTAGACATGCTCAGCCAGCTTCTGGAGTCTGTTTAAAATGACTCGAGCGAAGACTTTCCCCACTATGCTGAGCAGAGAGATTCCACGGTAGTTGTTGCAGTCACCACAGTCACCCTTGTTTTTATAGAGGGTGATGATATTGGCATCACGCATGTCCTGTGGTACTGCTCCCTCATCCCAGCACAGGCAAAGCAGTTCATGTAGTACTGAGAGTATAGCCGGCTTGGCACTCTTGATTATTTCAGGGGTAATGCTGTCCTTCCCAGGGGCTTTTCCACTGGCTAGAGAATCAATGGCATTACTGAGTTCCAATTTTGTTGACTGTTCGTCCATCTCATCCATGACTGGCAGAGACTGGGCTGCATTGAGGGCGGTATCAGTGACAAAATTTTCCCTGGAGTACAGTTCTAGGTAGTGCTCCACCCAGCGGTCCATTTGCTTGCGTTGGTCAGTGATCGTTTCCCCTGATTTAGATTTGAGGGGGGTGATCTTCTTGATGGTTGGCCCAAAAGCTCTCTTAATGCCATCATACATTCCTCTGATGTTTCCGGTTTCGGAGGCCAGCTGAATACGACTGCTTAGGTGTTGCCAGTAGTCATTTGCACAGCGCCTGGCTGTTCTTTGTGCAGTGCTTCTGGCTACTTTAAGTGCGACAGATGTTAACTCGCTGGGGGCTTTCTTGTAGTTCAACAGTGCAATGCGCTTAGCAGCTATGACAGGTTCCAGCTCTTCAAAGTGAGATTGAAACCAGTCTGCATTCTGCTTCTCATGTTTGCCAAAGGTGGTCATTGCTGAGTCATAGATGGCGTCTCTGCTGTGGGCCCACTTAGTCTCTGCATCCCCTGCACAAGTGTTTTGAAGGGCTTTTTCAAGTGAATTTACAAACTTATGTAACAGCTGTGGATAAGAAATTCTGTTAGTGTTGATGCGCGGGCGGCCCTTCTGGTTGGAGTGATGTAGCTTCTTTGGTTTGAGTCTAACTTTGCTGCACATCAGGGAGTGATTGGTGTCGCAGTCCGCACTGTGGAAGCTGTGTGTGATTTGGACACTGTTTAAAGAGGCTCGCCTTGTGACGATCAGCTGGTGCCAACGACGTGATCTTGGGTGTCTCCATGAAACCTGGTGACAGAGTTTAGTGTGAAAGATCGAGTTGGTGATGCAGAGGTTATGATAGGTACACAACTCAAGCAGTCTCTGCCCGTTATCATTCATCCTTCCAATGCCATAACGCCCAAGGCAGGAGGGCCATGAGTCATGGTCGGCCCCAACCCTGGCGTTAAAGTCCCTCAGCAGGAACAAATGTTTGGTATTAGGAATGCTACTCATGATGTTATGGAGTTCCTCGTAGAACTGGTCTTTAACTTCAGATGGGGAGCAGAGTGTTGAAGCATAGATGCTGAGTAGGTGTACTGGGCCAGAGGCGAACAGTCGAATGGACATTATGCGTTCTGAGCCATTTGAAGGTGGCTCTGTCATGCTGAGCAAAGAGTTTCTGATGGCGAAGCCCACTCCATGCTGTCTTGGTTCTTCAGGATCCCTACCCTGCCAGTAGAAGGTGTACTCTTGCTCTCTTAGAGATCCGCTCGCAGGGAGGCGTGTCTCCTGAAGTGCTGCAATGTCCACATTGAGTCTACTGAGCTCGTTGTTAATGATGGTGGTTTTCCGAGAGTCGTTGATTTGCGTAAGGTCTTCCGACAGGCCTGGACACATAGTTCTGACGTTCCAGCTTGCAAAATGAAGGGCTGGTACCGTCTTTCCTTTTTTTGTCGTGCTGTTTGGTGCGGTGTTACAGTCCACTCGTCGGGCAATGACCCTGAGCTCCAAGCACCCATTGAAGCAGGTGGACTGTGGTGGGACAGAACCTTTCTGACCGGGGGCTGCCCGGTTTGAGGTGGGCCGTAGCTGTCCAGTGAGATGTGATGACCTCTCCCACCGACAAAGGCAACCTGTGGCGCCCAATCTCTGCGCCAATTGAGCTGGATTTATAACCCGTAACTGCTGCCTTCCATGTTGTTCTGGTCACTGTGAGGCAACTATGAAGTGACCTCTCCATGACACATGCCTGGGCGGAATGTATGGAGGTTGTGAGTTGCCCAAGCATCAAAGCCCCCTCTCGGCCTTCCTAGTGGGGTCCAAATAAATGCAGAGCATGGCCTTTGGCACCAATATGGCTGCAGGAACTGCCGGAAACATGCCAAAGGTGAAACAGGGATTCCGCTCCGGATTTTCTGTTAGGGTTTACTCCCTTTGTCTTGGTCTCTCCCGAGATGCCCACAAGGCAGTAGGGTTGTTAGCTCCTATCCCTGAGGAGGGGCCCTAACAAGTAAACTGTGCGCTTTCATGGAGCGAGAGGGAAGGGAATGTGAGGAGGGAGGGGGTGCGAGGGGGGAGGGGGTGGGCGAAAGGGGGTGCGAGGGGGGAAGAGGTGTGGGGGGGAAGGGGGTGTGGGGGGGGAAGGGGTGTGGGGGGGGAAGAGGTGTGGGGGGGAAGGGGCTGTGGGGGGGAAAGGGGGTGTGGGGGGGGAGGGGTGTGGGGGGGAAGAGGGTGCAAGGGAGAAGGGGGTGCGGGGGGAGGGGAGGCTGTGTGAGGACGGCCTCCTCGACGTAGGTATCCTCCAGGCTGATGCTGCACTCGTGGTCACCATCCAGAGGTTTAGGGCCTAGGAAATATTTTTATGATATATTTGTCAATAGTAGATTGCAACGACAAAGATCTGCTCTGTGCGTCTCCTTATTCCCCCCTCGACTGTCAAATTCTTGCTGCTCTCTGAATATAATTGTATGCCTGCCAGCATACACCAGAAAGTATCACTTTATTGTACAGTGATGCCACATCCAGTCCTTGCAAACTGTTAAGAATTAAACGTCACATGCTAAACAACAGTGCAACTTGAATCAGATATGCCTTTGAGGAATTTTTAGTGTTCCATCTCACCAACATTATCTTAACTTTTCTATGATGAAAGTCACAGTGCTGCTATAGCTTTTTAAGTAGGAGGTGTGGTAAAGCATATAGACTGGCACGGTGGCCTTGATAAGGTGAAAGCAGTCGCTCCTATGAGACAGATTTTAATCAGTCCCAAGATATCAATAGACTGAACCAAGATGAAGTAATGGATGGTGAGGTCCAATTCCTTAATAGCCCAATTACATATTGTCCTCTTTGCTTAATCATTCTTCAATGAAAGCCTAAAATTGTTAGAACTGCATAGTCAGTATTACTGCTGCTAAAACTGGTATGAATTTCTGTGTGATTTGCACACAGGAACAATGCTCCATTGACAAAGTTAAAATGCCTGTACTTGTTTATAAACTGTTACATCTCTGACTTCCTCCTGTTCTGGGTGAAAGGTCGTCAACCTTTCTGGCCTTGTTGGACAGAATTTTTACAGGCGAGTGAAGTCCCGCCGCCAGGACCAAAAGGGGGTCCTGAGCCACGGGGGTGGACGGCGGGACCCTGGGGGGGGATCGATTTTACAAGTGGTTGCCAATTGTCCTTCCTGCCTCTCGGAGCTGCCTGTCCAATCAGAGGGCCGGCAGCTTGGCAGCCTCGGCAGCACCATTGGTAGAGGTGGCTGCTGTTGAGGCTGCAGGGAGAAAGAGAGGGCACTTCCATGTTGAGGAGTGGGTAAGAAATTTTTTTCAAAGCGCCAGGGCTAGGCAGGCAGACCCCGACAATTTGAGGGGTGAACCTTCCTGCATTGTGCCTGGGGAGCCTCTCTGTAGGCAATGGAGCACCCAGGAAAGAAGGCCCGCAAGCCCCCTCCCCACTCCCCCTCCCCACTCCCCCTCCCCCCAGCAGGAAACCACTGGGAGGCTGCCAGGATGTACCTGGCAGTCTTCCAAAGCAGTGGGGTAAAATGCTGGTGGAGGCTTAGTGACCATCAATTGGCCACTTAATGGAATTAATTGGCCGCCCAGCTCCGGTCAGTGGGCAGCCAGCCTGCTACTGTTCCTACTTCTGGAAACATCCCATGGTAGGCTTCCTTCCTGAGGCCTTCCGCCGCCATTTTACCAGCCCTCTCATCTCCCAGTCTGTCTCCAGAGGGCTGGTAAAATTCAGCCGGTTATCTCTGATTCTTTCTCCACAGATGCTGCCTGACCTGCTGAGTATTTCCAGCATTCTCTGCTGTTATTTCTGATTTCCAGCATCCGCAGTATTTTGCTTTTTAAAAAAGCTACCTGTATTTTTAACAAATACCACAAATTCACTGTGGAAGGTAGGGCACCAAATATTTTACTTTATATTTTTATATTTAGAGATACAGCACTGAAACAGGCCCTTCATCCCACCAAGTCTGTGCCGACCATCAATCACCCATTTATACTAATCCTACATTAATCCCATATTCCTACCACATTCCCTCAATTCTCCTACCACCTACCTACACTAGGGGCAATTTACAATGGCCAATTTACCTATCAACCTGCAAGTCTTTGGCTGTGGGAGGACTGAGAATAGGAGGTTTTTGGGCAGGGAGAACAAAGAAAACGACTCGTACCTTGAACAAGTTTTTTTAAAGAATGAGGTAAATACATCTATTACATTTGTGAGGTTCTGTATCTATCATTATCAGTCAATTGTGTTATATGTTTACATTGTGTCAGTCATGTCATAGATCTCTTGAGTAAATTTGCTTTATTACAGTGTTGTGTGAGTTGTAGGTAGGTGGTAGGGAATATGGGATTACTGTAGGGTTAGTATAAATGGGTGGTTCTTGGTCGGCACAGACTCGGTGGGCCGAACGGCCTGTTTCAGTGCTGTATCTCTAAATAAATGAATAAATTTCACTTGCAATGGGACCTCAGTAAGCATGTAAAACTATGCTCCATTGTTCTGGACTACCTGTGAGGAACACCACAAACATCTACTAGGTTTTTCTAAAAGAAGTAATATAGACCTTCTTATGTTTGTCTCAATTTTCTTTCCTTACTAAACTTGCCAAGATTGCAAGGTTTTTGCAACTGAAAGAATGAGGAAGAGAGGGTTACTCTCAGGTCACTCCCAATAGGGCTTTAACTGGTTGCTAAGAGGGACACGGGAGCAACTGTTTTGATGTCCCTGCCCCACTGAGGTAATGCCTCCCAGAAGGAGCAAAGTAGTGTGACGGAAACCACACCTGCCAAATGGAAACATATTAATTTTGTCATATGGGACATTACTTGAAACGTCTTTATTGGACATTGCAAAGAACTTGCTTAAAAAAAACAGAACTGAACAACTGAAAACATGGTTGCACATTTGCATTCTGAAAAGACCGGGACAAGCTGAGAGACAATGGGAGTGCTCACTGATTCAATTAGCGAGATGGGTTTTGTCAATGGTGGTGATCAAAAGACACCGACAGCTTTTGACTTTGTAACAGACAAAACTCCACCCTGTCTGGGAGGCTCTGAAATCCAACCACCCTCCAAGAAGTGGCTGTTTCAAAAATCGATAGTCACATGACCTACCTGCTGGTACGACTGGGGCTTTTTGAATTGTGCCAGACAGAAAGGAACAAACTGCAATTTGAACACCAAGGAGAAGATTTCTCACTCTCTGTCCCTCTCTCCAGCAAAGTCCCAGGGAACCTACAGTGGCAGCATAAGCTTCAAGACTACAGACAAAGCCCCTCTTCGGCCTTCTTGTACCAGAGAAGCAAGTTTGAAATTGTGCACCAGGCCCCAGTGAGAACTCCAAGACCTTCATTTCAATCAAGGACACTACCGCAAGGACACGAATAACCATATCTGTATTCCATTTATTATGAACTCTACTTCAAACTCCCCCCCCGCTTAATTCTTTCTTCCCCTCTGTATCTATTTGTGTGTATGTGCCTCTCGTATGCATGCGAGCGTGGTTGCGTCGGGTATTTTAGTAATTTTAACCGGGTTACAATGATAAGGCTAATAAACTTACATCTTTCTTGTTTAATCCTAAGAAAACCTGTCTGATTGGTTAATTTGCAATTGTAATGAGAGTGCAGTGAGCAAGGGCTCACTGAGGTGGTAAGCTAAAATCACTGTGTTTTAAAAGATAAACCCTGTTGTGGCCAAACCAGAGAAGGGGCAAGAGGGAAGCCTGAGACCCCTTCCTCACCCGGTCGTAACAGTAGAGATCTGGAACTTAGCAAAGTGCCTGAGTGAACCTGTCTGTCAGCTCTCTGCCATAACTGTACATTGCTGCTACAACAGGTGTACAATCATGCTGACAATAATGTTTTTTTTAAAGCCAGAACTGCTATAAGCACAAATGAGGTCAGTCCCTTTTATTTGTCTAACACATATAAGATAGATTCTTGATAAGCTAAGGGATGGAAGGTTATCGGGAGTAGGTGAAAATGTGGAATAATCTCAGATCAGCCATGAACTTATTGAATGGCGGAGCAGGCTCGAAGCGCCAAGTGGTCTACACTTGCTCCTAATTTGTATGTTCGTACATCTTTTTAAATATATCTACTGAGCCAATTAGGAGATGCCTGGTAATAGGTCTCCATTTACTATATTCTGAAATAGTAAAAACTATCTTCAGAAGCATCTTTGTAAAATTCAGCAGAAGAAAAACCACATGAGGTGTTCAAGATGTTCGAGAAAAGCACAATCACTTGCAGCAACTGAGACAGATGGAAGGATCGCAGTGAAGTCAAATACCATTTCTCAGTGCCAATATGCAAAAAGGATTTGATGCATTGCAACATTACCTGAGCAGGTGGTGACACCACAACCATCTGCATTCGCGCCCACCACTCTAACAGGTAGTCCTCCTGACCAGGCAGTGCATCCATTGTGGATGCTTTGACTATTAGCCTTCAGGCTTTTGGGGACCTTTGGAGAGAAAGTTGGAAGGTGTCTTTTATGAGCACCAACTCAACACTTACAGGGCCTGCTGCATCGTACTGATACAATCAAGTCTACCCTCCAGCCGATCCGTTGGCACTCCAGGACCCAGGTGCTAGAGAGCAAGAAGGATGCTTTGACTGTCAAGAATGTGAACGTACTTTCTGGATAAATATGGCTGTGGCAGTGATCTCCTTGACCTCCAGGGGCTAATATTTTGGCAGGGGTTCCTCACACTCCCACTGTAACTTTGGTAGAAGCTCGGCGGAAATGGTAACATAGAAACCGGAGTAGGCCATTCAGCCCCTCAAGCCTGTTCCACTATTCAGTGAGATCATGACTGATCTCCATGTATCCACTTTTGCCCCACATCCCTTAATACCTTTGGTTAACAAAAATATATCAATGACAAATTTAAAATTTACAACTGTTCTAGCAAAATGGCTTCTTAAATAATTTCTCTGAGTATCACTGCTTGAGTACACCCTCAGACGATTCAGGTGCAGAGCTCCTTGGCAATACAGGAAAAAGTTCAATAACCTGGATGGGCAATAATGAGGCCTTTGAGGTTATTGTCAGCATCCCAAAAAAAAACCTAAAAGATTATGCTTTTGGTTCCAAAATATATTTGCAGATTCTTATGGGTATAATCCAAAATTCTGACTTTGTGAATATAAACCAAACAGAAAATTATTGAAAAATAAAGATAATTGGCCTTGTTACCTCACATTTCACAGTAACTTCTCTCTCAGAATTATTATTAAAAACTGTAAATAAAAGACACTGTCACCGAGTGCACAACTTTCAACTTTAGATTTGTGTAAAACATGTATTTATAGGCACTTGAGAAAGGATTTGCAATAATATCTTTCACATCCTCCATCCTCCAGATGACAATGGATTATTTTGAAGTGCAATCACTGTTGTTATCTAGGCAAACATGACAGTAAATTTCCACCATAGGCCCTATAAACAAAATATGAAGCAAATGACCAATCAGCTTCTGGTAGTTTTTCTTTCAAGGGGTATGGGCTTTGCTGGCAAGGCCAGCAATTCTGTCCATCCCTCATTGCCCTTGACAAATGAATGGCTTGCTAGGCCATTTCAGAGGGCAGTTAAGAGTCAACTACATTGCTGTGGGTCTGGAGTCACATTTAGGCCAGACCAGGTAAGGATGGCAGATTTCCTTCCCTAAAGGGCATTAGTGAACCAGATGGGTTTTACAACAAACAGTGATAGTTTCATGGCACCATTACTGAGACTAGCTTTCAATTCCAGATATCTTTTATTAATTAATTGAATTTAAATTCCACCAGCTGCCATGGTGGGATTTGAACCCATGTCTGCAGGGCAAAATACTGCAGATGCTGGAAATCTGAAATAAAAACAAGAAATGCTGGAAATACTCAGCAGGTCTGGCAGCATCTGTGGAGAGAGAAACAGAGTTAACGTTTCAGGTCAGTGACCCTTCATCGGAAGGGTATCCAGGGTATTAGCCTGTCTATTAGTCACCATCATCCCCCAATTTGGTTGAGAAAAGAATATTGACTGGAACAACATGAGAACTCCTGCTCTTTAAGTAGTGCAATAGATCTGAACTGTCCAGCTGATCAGGCAGATGGGCTTTGGTGTCCCATTTTATCAGACTGTTGAGATGCAGTACTCCCTCAGAACTGAACCAAAGCGTTAGCCCAGATTCTGTGCCCAGATCCTGCAGAGGGGCTTGAACTGATAACCTTCTGACACAGAGGCAGAAATACTACAACTGAGGTGAGTTGACACTTGAGGCCAATAAAAGGGGGGAACATTGTTGAAGTGTTTTTAAACATGCTTTTCACAGGTTTTCATCCTTTGCAAAGGCTATATAGGGCAGAAGAAGTCAAGTCCAAGATAAAAGATCAAAAGTTTGATATTGAGGTAGAACAGTGAGTGTGTGTGCTATTGGAGGAGTGGAACTGCCCCCAACTCCATGTCTGACGAATGTCTGAAATTAGAGGTGCTACTTCAGTCAGTGAAAATGAGGAGACTTGTCCTGTTAGAAGTCAGGGGCCCTGTCTCCAGAGGACGGTAGTGTATCTTGCCTTATTGGAGCTGACACCTAAGTTAGATGCTGTCTACAGTCCATGCAGGCCATGGCAACAGGCATAGAAGAACCTGCATGGTTTAAGAAACCTGGCAAGGTAAGACTATCCAATAGTATCAGGTAGGTGGGCTAAGATTCTACACCACAAAGTGTCACCCATCAACTAGTTTCACATTTGCTGCTCACCCATTCAAAACCCTCACATAACCTTACAGCTTAGGCATTGTACCTCATATAGACCCATATCACAACAGGGCACACATCCAGGATGCAATATACCATCCAATCACATCTTCTGAGCATTTACACCTAAAATCACTGTAACTTAAATCAATCCAACTGCATGATGTACGGTCACTTAGTAATATGCAGCTCAGCTTGTAGTGTTGTATCTGCACCTATTCAAATATAACCTGCTCACCTATGCACAATTGAGTTCTGCCAGGACAAATTGGCTGCAGACCTCATTATAGCCTTGGCACAAACATGGATTCAAGATCTGAATTTCAGAAGTGACATGAAAGTGTGTTGCATTGATATCAAAGCAGCACTGAACCTAGTGTGACACAAAGAATCCCTAGTAAAACTGAACTCAGTGAGGATCAGGGGAAAGCATTCCACTGCCTGGAGTCATACCTGACACAAAGGAAAATGGTTGTTGTTGTTGGAGGTCAATCAACTCAGCCCTAGGACATGGCTGCAGGAGTTCCTCCGGGCACTGTTCTGGGCTCAACTATCTTCATCTGCTTCATCAATGGCCTTCCATTCAAGTGCATTGTTTATTCCTTTCTTCTGAAATGTTTTGGAAACTTAAAACTTTTTGTAAGTATGAGAAAATGTTGGAATGTAAATTCCTCTGGGAATTCCTCTTCTCTAGGGAGTGTTTGGATGAGGAAGAGGTGGTTATATTAGAGCTAGTGAGAAGGGAAGCATCACGTAACAACTGTATGGTCCTAAACCTGAACTGGCAGGAGACCTGTTGCTTTTCTCTATTTTCTCCTTGCTCTAGCATCATAAGATGTCCAATGTAGCATCCCGTAAGAGAGTCAAGCCTGTAATTTGTGAGCTTTTCTCCAGATCAAGATTATTCCCTTGTATTATATGCATGAAAAAAAGTTGCAGGCCGACCTGTATGCCAATAAATGGACCGTGCACCATGCAGCTAACTTGAATTGCAATATCTTGAAATGTGATGCCACTGGAAAATATGAGTGCTGCAAAGCTTCCAATTGTATGTTCCATCTCGAATGTGTGTCCTAATAAGGTGCAGAAAAAGAGCTGTAACTTGTCTTCATGAAGGCTTGAGATGGAGGAGGAATGAATATGGAACAGGTTGGCATGCAGTATGCTAAATAGAAATACATGGTAATGTTCGATAGTCTTTCCTGATTCTTCAAAGTGACACCTTTGCTTTTATCTATTCCTGGATCCTGCAGGTAGTCCACATAGCATTGAGTCTGGTCACCAGTTCCTGTCAGGCAAGATGCCATGCCATGCTTTATGGTGCCCTGGAGTGTCACGCAGGCAAGCCGTCTCTCACTCTCCAGCATGTCCACTTTGCTAATCATGGAACTAGGGTCTAGATGCTGCAATGTGAGCAATTGTCCACAGATTCATTCCATTTCAATGCCTTCACATTGGGTTTCCTTTCACTTCATTTTCACCTGGCACCTCTTTCCCCAATCTCCCTCTTCACAAAACCTGACAAGTTTAACCGGAGCCTTTCTAAAAGCCTCTAAGAATGTTTGCCCCCTCCATCCCATCACCTCCCCACTCCCCCGCCCCCAATATTATGACTTACCTCCAAGTGGTTGCATCCCTTTAAATTGCAGCTGAAACATAATTTTGTGTTCCCCACCCTAATCAGTCTCATCCTCTATACAAAGACAAAACTTCCTCTGTGGAACTACGATTAGTAATGCAAAAGAGCTCGATCTATGAAAATTGCAGATGGTCAAATCGCGATATAGTTAGCCAACTTTGTAGTTATAATTATCAGCACCAATTTCAACAATTCGCATGAAACCTAAGAAAATGCACCACATGAAGATATCTCTAAGTAAAAAGTTTATATTTCATTGATAGAAATTGGCACCAACTGCTGTTATGGTACTGCTTCAGTCATGGTCTAGCAGAGGACCAGTAGCGTACCTACAACTCAATGATTCAGGTGCAAAGTCATTCCCAACCCTGCAATGCTCATGGTAGTCTAAGGACATCTGCGATTAATGATGCATTTTCCATTGAGACAGTAACCACATGGTGGCAGTGTAAGACCTTTATTCTGCTTTGTTGAGCATAATCACATCTATGAAGAGTTTTTTAAAATAAATCGTATCAATGGTTTAAGTGAAAACTCAGCATTTCTTTTCAATTCATTGAACATTTAGAATCTTTTATGGAAACTATTTCCTTTCAATGCTGATTCAGATGCTGGGAATTTACAAACCCCACTCCCTCAGATTGCAATTTAGAACATGTTAAACAACTGGAGCCAAATCTGATACCATTTATGTTATGGTAAAATACATTTGTATCACATTTTGCAGTGTTAACCCTAGATACAAATAAACTACCTGCCTCTGTAATACTGATTTACTTCATTTATGTTACATAATAGCACACTAAAAGTTGGGATGGAACAGTTTTAAAGAGGTACTGCATCATGAAAAAGTTTGCAATTTTAAATAATTTTTTTTCATTTATTTGAAACATAAAAGGTATATTTATGTGACATCATCATGGTAAAATGATGCCTGCTTATTCTTACAATTTTTTTCTCTCCCTTGATTTAAAAAAAGAAATTACCAAAGATTATTTAATCTGACACCCAGGTGCCAACATATGCCACACTTTTTAAAGTCAGTGCCTGTGATTCGTCTGCCATGCTACCCAGTGTTTTGTGGAGGAGTTAAGTAATGTTACATACAAATGTATGAACATATGAATTAAGAGCAGGAGTAGGCCATTCGGCCCCTCGAGCCTGCTGTGCCATTGATAGGATCATGACTGATCTGATTGTGGCCTCAACTCTACTTTCCTGTCTACCTGCTCTAACCTTTGACTCCCTTGTCAATCAAGAATCTATCGAACTCAGCCTTAAAAATACTCAATGACCCTGCCTCCTCTGCTCTCTGGGGAAGAGAATTCCACAGACTAACAACCCTCTAAGAGAAAAAAAATTCTCATCTCAGTCTTAAATGGGAGACCCCTAATTTTTAAACTGTGTCCCCTAGTTCTAGTATCTCCCAAAAGGGGATACATCCTATCAAATCCCCTCAGGATCTTACATGTTTCAATAAGATCACCTCTCATTCTTCCAAACTCCAATGGATACAGGCCCAACCTGTCCAACCTTTCCTCATAAGATAACCCCTTCATCCCACATTCAATTTTTTTTATTCTGATAAATTAAAACAGCTTCATAAATGTTCACATACATGTGCATATACAATGGATCAGATATCCTAAATTAGCAGGGTTGATTTAAAAAAATTAAAACCTTCTTCCCCTTTAATGCACAAAAGAATAGGCTCTATCTTTATGCCATGTTCTATGCCATGTGGCACTATTCCCTTACCAGCACATCCGAGAGTGGCTACACAAAAGCCTGATAGAAACTGATCACAAGGATCTAAGGTAATTGCAATAGCATCACAGAATAAAATACACCAAATATCACTAGAACATACTATCATAAGTTGCAGATTTCTGTATCCTGCCCTCCAGCGTTTTCCCATTTATCTAACAAACAGGAAAAGTGGCTTTACCCATTGCTTAGGACCTTGAATCCTATTTTTGGAATATCTATGATCTCGCAGGGCCATATATAAAACAGCTTATTCAAGAAATAGTTTTTGATTTTCACAATTTGCTGACCAATGTTAGTGTCCCTTACAACAGTCCACATGATGAAACTAAAATGGCATGCATGCTAATTATCTTTCTTTTAAATCAAAAATTCTCACAAAGACATAGATACCAGGTTTCCATTGTATCCTCAAGGTGTCAGCCTTGCCTCAGTGGCAGCACTGTTGTCTATAAGTTAGAAGGTTGTATCTTGAGCAAATAATTTAAGCTGATACTTCAGTGCAGTACTGAGAGAGTGCTGCATTGTTGGAGGTACCGTCTTCCAGATGAGACTTTAAACTGAGGCCCCGTCTGCCCTTTTAGGTGGATGCAAAAGATTGAATGGCAACATGTGAAGAAGAACAAGGAAGTTCTCTCAGTGCCAATAATTTATCCCAAAACCAACTTCACTAAAACAGATCATTTGGCCATTTATTTCATTACTATTTGTGGGGCCTTGCTGAAAATTGGCTACCACATTTCCTGCATTACAACAGTGGCTACAATTTAAAAGTCCTTCATTGGCTGCCAAGCACTTTGGGATGGTGTGAAAGACACTATATAAATGCAAAATATAAATGCAAATTCTTCCTTTCTCAACTATATTAGCTGTCGTTATTATGTGTAAATTGTACAATTATTTAGAGTAGTGTGATTGTCCTGCAATCAGTGCATGGTTTCTGCTCCTTACATAAAACATTTCAATTAAATGGCTTCTATGCATAAGCCACATTTTTGTTCATATCTTTAAGCAACCTAGATTTACATGGGACTTGGGTGGGTGCAGTTTGTGGGTTTCTTTTACTGAAAATTCAAGTGTGCTATATGAGATTTGTGGACTAAATACTGTGGTAATTATGTAAAAAAAGCAGTCTTTCACACTTGCACAATCAATATAGAGTGTGCTTTTTTTGGTAGGATGGGCACATGTGTGAATCTGAGTGTCTTTTCTTAACCTACGTAAACATAAGCACTAACGCAAGTTGCATATATTTCAAAAAGACGTGCCTGGTATTTGTGTCTTTCTTGTAACAGTAATGTGGCAAATGAACATTTTTGCATGGGAGAAATGAACATTTTATATTGTCGATAGATTATTCAAAAATCTTGCATAAGGCAAGCATGTCCTGTTCACAAACCTTACTTCCTGCTGTCAAGATTTTTGGTCATATTTTCATTTCAAAATGTATCATTGCAAATTGCTATGGCAACGTTCGGTGTTCTATTTTACTATGTCAACAATCACAATGTAATTGCAAACAATGGCCACTAGCAAAGAGTTTCTGAAGTCTCTCTCCCAACTCTTCTGTCTCCTGTATGTAGAAAATATTACATTTGTCCACTTTTAGTCAGCCGCTGGGGAAATTTATTAGTATCGGTATATAATTTTACTGGTATGTCAGTGCTGCACTAGAACACTGAAATGGCTGCATGGATTCAATGGAACATTTGTGTATTAAATGAGTTTTCCTCGCCATCATGCTCCGATCGCTCGGAAGAGAGTGGGACGAGGAGTGGAAAACTGCACACTGAGCAGTGGTGAATTATCTTCTGTGGTTAGTCTTATGAGGGGGAATTTTATGGGCCCTGCAAGAGGGGCTTTGTAGTGGGTAGGTGACTTAATTAATTTGGTTTCCCGACGGCGGGTTTTTGCTTAGCAATTAAGTCAGCGGCGTGTTAACGATGGTCCGGGGTTCACTCCGCATTGTGGCGGTTTGCAGCTTTGCATGCATTTCCATTACCTTACAATTATTTCAAATTAATTCCTACCTGCCAGATTAATTTAGCGGCAAACAGTATTCCCATGCCACCTGGTTCACGTTCGTCTAAATGTGGCATACAGCAGTCGTCTTTGTGCAGTTATGTCTGAGGTCAGTGCTTTCATTCTTGAACTCATCGGCACAAGGAAGGCCAATATTGGAATGGATGTTGGGCTCCAGGCTCGGCACCAGCAAGGGCGATACTTCTCAGGGGAAGGCGGGGAGGTTATGGGGTGGGGGCGAAAGCAGGGTGGGATTTTTGGGTGCATGGAGGAGTAGAAGAGGGTAGCCTGGGAAGATGCAGGGTGGGATTATTGGGTGCATGGAGGAGCAGGGGAAGGTATCTGGGCAGACCATTTGCAGAGAAGCAGACCTCCCGCCTTTCCCTGATGGCGTGGATGAGAACCCGCAGGGAGGCATCACTGAACCCTGGGGTGGGATGCTGTCTGCTGGCTGATGTGGTGTTGTTGGAAGATAAACAAATATATGAGGGGGAGTTGGTGCTGGGGTGGGAGAAATCACAGAGGAAATAGATGATCAGCTATTTTAATGGGTTTTCTCAGCAGATGCTTCAAAAACACTACGGCTGCTGATCCTTCAGGCTTGCAACGCCATGGCGTTCATGGTGCTTTGAAGAATGATGGTGGGTTCCACCAATGAAAGTCCGTCTCCGCTGCATGATCGCATGTCTTCCGTGCCTCCCGCCAGACCTTTAACTTACATTTGTAATTGCGCGTGAATCAAGAAAAAGGGCAGAAGCCGAAGTGCTGCCAACTTGGGTTCCGCTGTCGGAAACAGCGCACCATTCAGAAAATACCACACATAATATAATAGAGGAAGATGCCCTCTGTGCACGGTGTAACAAGACTGTAAAGTATGGGTTATGATTTTCTTAACGTAACTCACAGAGGCAATCTTTCTCCATTGTTGGGGCAAAGCAGAGAGGTCTTTGTTAATCTATGGCCGTGTTATGTCTGACCTTGGAATGCTTGTGAAAGAATATATGAATCATTAAAACCCCTCACAAAATTTTTCCCCCAAAAAAATCCATTCTTATTTTTATGTATGTTTAAACAGCGTTATTAATCCCAGTTGTCTAGCCATGGACTGGATGGCTGCAGAAAGTGACAATTAAAGTTACTCTTTCTCATTAAGACCTTTCTGTTTATTTCTGATCATTTTGTTAAAAATGGCAGTGCATAAAACAGACTGACTGGAGTCCTGGTCCTATGCGTTGATGGCATATGATTTGTTAAAATGTTTTCTCCCAAATAAATTGGGATAGCAAAGAATGAAGTGGGCAATGTTATTTGCTGTTTCTAGTAAACCAACACAGGACCCATGCTGCCTACATTGAGACAGATCGGAAAGCTTTGTTCTCTCTATGCTTGAGGAAGGGGGAAGCACAAGTATCACGTGTGGGAAAAATATGATATTTATACATTGGAGTGCGAGGGAAGGGAAGCAACTGAACCACAAATTTATATTGAGAAATAAAAATCAGTGTTATTGTTATTCTCTATGTCTCCATAGCAATAGAATCTCATTGCACCTGAACTTCATTCAGCTCATTGATGATATTTAAGTGCTATTTTGTTTATAAGTATCTGCCCAAATGTTTATTAATTATTGTAAAGCAAAAATGGCTAAGTGGTCAGTGCAATCATACCAGTTCAATGTGATTCCTTGAAATGTCATGAGCAGTCACATACAGTCCACTATATTCTGGGACAGTTCCAGGCACTCAAATAGAATGCAGGTGTTGTTTTGCTTCAGCACTTGCACAGTATAGGAGATAGTCAATTAATACATTTTTTAAAAATCATGAATACATTTACATCATCAATTCTGAAATAATGGCCTGGATTTTGGTGTACAAATAACAGTGAGGCTAACAACATTCAATTTATTTATGCCCAAATCAGACAGCAACTTCCAACAAGTGCACATATGCAGTTAAACGCAAAAATCCAGAAGTTGGTGTCCGGGATGCCCTGCTCCTCCAAAAGCTGGGTGAAAATAGCATCTCATTGTCTAACTCACCATTCAATTACATTGAATGACATGAAATTCCTGTACTTACCTCATAGACTAAACTCACCAAAAACCGTTAGAGCTTGTCCATTCTAGCATGATAAGTCTTGATTACTGCCAAACAACCTCTCTAGCATGGAAAATTAACTTTTATAAGAGTGCAATCCTATTCATTTAGGCTATAATAATTGTTGGATTTTTAAAAAATATATAAATACATTTTAACTTTTTTTTTACTTTTTATTTCTGTCTCTTTTATCTCTCTGTCTTAAATCTTCTTTCTCATTATTTTCTTTCTCTCTCTTTATTTTCCTTTCTGATCCTGATTTCAAATTGCATCCAATATTCCAATTGATACTTCCTGGTTCAGACTTTGCATGCTAATTAATGATTCCTCAATCTGATTAAGGAGATACGCAGTTGCTTTCCCAGTTCGTTTAGGGCCTGGATGCCCTGTAGAGGGGGCTGCGCCGTTTGGATGGCTGCCTGACAGCAATTTGCCAGGCAAAAGCCCACAGGAAGAATATGGGCAAGTGCAAGTCTTAATGAATGGCTGGTGCTATTTGTTTGCCGCTCCAAGCAAAATTCTGTCCATTATCATCTTTATAACCTATTAATCCATTACTATTTGGTTTTTACATTGTTCATTATAAACCTGTACCTGAGATAAATAGAAGGGGCACATCTGCATTTGGGCTGATTGACAGACCAGTGTAGCTAACTCGGATTGCTGTTTTCTTGTTTAATTCGGAGGCTGGATCTGACCAGTTCAGGCAGCTTTGTTCCCAGGTTCATGCTGGAGAATAAGAGGATGTACTTTGATGAATAAAGGGCTCTATTCTGTTCAAACCAGATTTATAGCGTGACTTTTTTTCTGAGCAGCTAAGGATTATGCACTAAATACAGTGTTGTACAGTGTTGACTGAAAGAATGGATAATGACAACACTCGAGTTCTCATGCATCTTGCGTGTGACATGTGCATTTTCCTTTGTTAGAGTTTTTGTGCCCAATTTCTTTTTCTTGAAGATATGCTGTCATGCACTGAAACATTTTCTTGGAAGGTTTGGAATATACAGATACCAAAGTCTCTACCTCTTAAGTTTTCTTAAATCACTTTTAACCTTCTCCAAAGCCATGTTGAATGCTCACTTTTATTAGAAATGGGTTTTATCACTTGCCTCTATGCTGCTAGCAAACATGGGCTGATTGCATTTCCACAGCCATTCTCCTTGTATTTTATCTTTTATCATTCGTATTTTCATTACATTTGGTTCCTAGGGCATTTTAATTTGACTGGAGCCTCAGCAAAGCTTGTTCTTAAACCTCATCACAATCAGAGGCCAACCTGAGACTGATTTCTCCTTTAACAATCACACCATCGCCGAAACGATTCATTATTTTAGATACTGTTAATAACCATGTTTGTGGAGTAATTCATTTGAGAGCCAAGAAATGGTAGATTGAATCAGCCAGTACAGTAGTAAAACAATCCGAGGCTTGTTTTTATTCTTTCATGCATTCACTTGAATTACATTGGAGTTTGTTTTCCGAATAAGTAGTTTCCAGTTACAGGAAACTGAGCTATAATATCATTTTAATATTCTGGAAAATGTACTGATCAATGTTTTGAGATTAAACAACTACATCGATTAATGGAAATGATGTGTTTCTCTGTGGGAATTCAGTCCAATATTGTGCGAATCTGCTGCAAAAGTGACATCTGAATAGAGGTGTTGCTTTGAAGGTAAGTAGAATATTCCAGGAAGGCTGGTATGATTAATGATATTTGCATATTCCTTTTGACCACTGAGGATTAAAATAATGTAAAATGAAAGAAGCATTATTTTGTCATTTATGAATAATTTATCCACGCAGTCATTAAGAGCATGGTAGATGCCTGCATGACTAATCCAGAGAATGTGAGTTTGAAAATTTTGAATTTTGTTTTATTTTGAAACCAGGTAAATAAAAAGCTGGTCTCAGTAAAAGTGAACATGAAGCTGTTGGATTGTTGTTAAAAGCTCAACTGGATCACTAATGTCCTTTAGGGAAGAAAACCTGGGATTCACAGCGCGGGGGCTGATTAAATTCTACGGGGAGAGGCCCACCTTGACCCACAACCTCGAGAAGGGCCCACCGCATATTACCAGCGGAGGGGGATCTCGGTGCAGCCCATCCCCCGCACCCCCCCCCCCCCCGCCCCCCGTCACTCGGCGGTGGCACCCCAATTAACATATATAAAATGGTACTTACCTCTGCAGATTATGCAGCCCGCCGCATCTCCTGCATACTTCTCGATTTTACTTTGAACAGGTGGCCGTCTTGGGCCGTCCCCTTCACGAACAGAAAAACCGGCGGGTCATCAGACGCAGAAGGTTTCGCTATGGAAGGTAAGTTCCGTTTTCAGGGGTCTCACTCTGCATACTGGAGGGGGTATTATAGGGGTCTCATTCTGCATACTGCAAGGGAGGGGGCATTACAGGGGTCTCACTCTGCATACTGGAAGGGAGGAGGGAGGGAGGAATCAGAGGGGTCTCACTCTGCCTACTGGAAGGGAGGAAGGAGGAGGGGGATTACGGGCGTCTCACTCTACATTCTTAAAGGGAGGAGGGAGGGGGTCTGCAGAGAAAGCTCTGTAGACATGAAGGGAGGTACTGAGTACCCTCCCTCCATTAATAGTGTACGCTCTGCGTTAGTTTGTGTTTGTAAAGGAGCAATGGCACTCTAGGCACCCTGTGTGTGGGGAGGGTGCCAGAAAGGGTAGGAGCATGAAGGTTATATGGCAATAGATTCAACTGGTAGGATCTTGATGTTGCCATGCTGTGCCACTGAGTGTTGGCCAAGATGGGCAATGCCATGGCACACCACATAGTTGATCCAGGAAAGCAGCTGATGTACCTATCAACACTAATCCATGCCCTGTTAGGAACCTTCGAATCCATGAAGGGTTCAACTTTATTTATCACATGGAAATAGGTTTGGCTCATCCTACATTGTGTGATCCTCTGCACGTGAGGATCCATATGCACCAGACGCAATACCAACAGGCAGGTGTGATCCACGTTGAGGCCCCCAGTTGTGAGCAGCAGCCCCCAAGGGCAGCTCGCCATTATGTTTGCTGTGCATCTACAGGTTCCACATGACATGCCATCGGATGTCAGAGCACCAGTGTCAGAGGAGATTGCACATGTAGAGAGGGTGGGCACGTCTCTGTGCCCTGCTCAAGGATGATCTACAGCCCATGGGCTTTGGTGGACATCCCATGCCTGAGGTCTTCATAGTGGCAGCCGCTCTTAACCTTGATGCCTCTGCAGCCTTTCAGTGGCCCACCTTTGTGGGGTCACACAGTCAGCAGTGCACCGCTGCATCAGGGAGGTCACCGATGCCCTGCACTGGAGGGCCAGTGAGTATATCCGCTTCAGGACAGACCCTCACAGCCAGGCCCAGAGGGCCATTGGTTCTGACACCATTGCTGGAGAACCATAGGTTGTAATGTTCATAGACTGCACCCATGTGGCCATCAAGTCTCTCGCCAGGTTACCACCTGCAGACGTCACCATTAAAGGAATCCTCTCAATCTATGTGCAACTGTTATGTGATCACCAGAGATGCTTCATGCAAATCTGTGACTGCTTCTCAGGCAGCTGCCATGACACCTGTATCCTGCGCCAGTCCCAGCTGCCACTGCTGTTCACTGAACTGGCTCAGATGAAGGGGTGGCTTCTTGGAGACAAGGAATACATCTTACAGACATGACTCCCGATACCAGTGAGAGACCCCACCACTGCCGCAGAGGAGAATACAACGCCAGCTACTGAGGAACAAGAGCCACCATTGAGCAGGAGATCGGCATGCTGAAAGAGCACCTCCAGTGCCTGTATGGATAGGGTGATGCCCTGTACTATGGGCCAAAAAGGCCAGCTCCTTTCTTTGCTGCTCTGCACAACTACGCACCTAATAGGGGCCAGGCCTGTCATGATGAGGAAAGACGTCAACAGGTTTCCTCCTTGGACTTTGAGAACGCTGAGGACCTACAACATGAAAGGCACATGGGAGGGCAGATGGCACCCAGGCTTTGCACGCAGAGCTAGCAGTGAGCTAGGGATATACAGCAGTGACTTATCAGACAAAGGCTTTCTGCTCCATAGGAACCGACATGAGCTCTGCCAGCCACACATCACCCTCTCTCACCTGCTGTGCACCAGTCCACATCTGCAGCATCCCTGTGTAAACCATTAGAGGCAGCAGCTGACTGAGCCAATGTCCATGTCACTGCATCCGTGGAGACGCTCATGAGTAATGGTGGCATGGCAATGATGTTATTGCATACGTTGGCTCTCCTGAAGGGCCAACAGTACAAAGGGATGTGACATTGGTGCTACATGCTGGCACACATCATTCACACAGAGAAAACGACACACATGTTGGTGAGGAACATTTAGTGAAAGACTTATTTACATTGCTGTGACACCAATGCATTCCCATTTGTGTCAGTGTGGTCTCTGTTAACCGAGAGGTTGCCCCTTCTTGGTGCAACATCTGCACTAGCAGCCTGACTGGACGAAGGCTGCTGATCTGATTGCCCTTTGGCTGTGGATGACTTTGGCGCTCATACCCTGTGCACACGAGGCCTAGGGGGTCCCAGCTGGCTGGAGGAGTTCTCATTCATCCCCTTCCTGCATTGGCCCCATGGCTATTCACCTCCTCTGCCGTCTCCAGCCAGACTGCGTTGTTCAGGCGGGAGGGCCTCTTCTTACTGTTGCTGGTGAAAAGGACTTCCCGCCTTGCCTGCACAGCCTGGAGGAGAGTGATCAGGGAGGCTTCGCTGAACTGTGAAGCCCACCCTCGAGTGCCCCTCTGCCATCCTTGGCTTTTGGTGTGGTCCTTTAAATGCAAAGGTGACTGCACTGTGTAAATGCTCTAACTTCTGGCTGCAAGGTTTGTCTTGCACATGTTTGAAAACCAATGCAGGACTAGTGAGGGAATCAGTGCTGTTGTCATGGTTTTTTCAACTATTACACATCGACACATGTTCACCAACACTTTGCTTCTGCAGCAGCTGATCATATTTATTGGTGTAATATTTCTAGTTTGCAATGCAGCTAGAGTATGAACATATTTTCCTGTTTTTTTAACAAAGATTGTTTAATTGCAGTTACATGTATTTTCACATAACAGTTAGCGGAGAAATGAATACAGGTTCCAAATGCATATTAGCCTGCAGCTTTTCGCAGTCAGATGATTAGAAGCTCATAGTAGGTAATTATTCTTCAATTATGGTTTTATTTCTGTTATGTATTTGCCTTTTATGGTATATTTAAGTCTCAGGCCCTGGAATGTGCAAAATTAAGATTATTCACCCAGGTGCGGCACGCCTACAAGAAGGAATGTTACAATTGAGTGGGAGAAGAGGATTGCAATTTCACAGGACACTGGGACACTGCAGGGTAACTATGTGGCAGCAAAGCAGGAAGTGCTGGGGTAACTCAGCAGGTCAGGCAGCATCTGTGGAGAGAGAAGCAGAGTTAACTTTCCGGTCTATGAACTTGGACAAGTTAACTCTGCTTCTCTCTCCACAGATGCTGCTTGACCTGCTGGGTTTTTCCAGCACTCTCTGCTTTGCTGCCAGATTGACAGCAGCCCCACTCTTCGGCAGTCGAGTAAGTATTTCTTTGACAGCTGACAGGAAGCAGGGGCTGGGGTGCTTTAAATAGAGCCCCAGAACCTGCTGCACAGCTGTCAAAAACTCTCTCACTGCGCTGGATGTCCCGCCTCTCCCCACGTAATATGGGGGTGGGGGCGGCTCGGTGCAGTGATGTTAATGAGTCCCAGCGTGAAATATCGCGGGGGCTCTGCAGCAGCCGCTGGATGCAAGCCCCCGCTCAGTTTAAAGGGTGCCGCCCACGCAGTGTGGTGCCCGAATAAAATTCAGCCCCTGCTGTCCCTACCCAGTCCAGCCTATATGTGGTGCCAGTCCCACACCAACATGGTTGCCTCATATAATGCCTCTAATGTGGCCTAGCAAAGAACTCAGTTGTATCAAAATCAGGGCAACTAGAGACAGGCAACAAATGCCAGAAACGCCCACATCCTAAGAAAGAATTTTTAACAAGTAAATCTTGATCTATGTAAACTCATTGGAATGGGAGAGTACTCTCAGGTGAAGATGGAATAGGGAACAACAGTTCTATACTTCCCTTCAGGTAAGCAGTTGCCTCCATCTAGCAGTTACTGACAACACAATCTTAGAGTGGGAATGAAAGAAAGGGGCAAGAGTGGGAAGACACAGAAAAGTTAACCATAATTTCAATTAAATTAGGTCGAAAGTGTTCCATTTCCCAGGCTAATTATTGAACATGTTTCCTATTCATAAATGACACTTTGTGTTAAATTTCACTTCTATCCACCATCTTACAGATGGTGGCTGTCAGATATTTTGAACAGTATTTAGAAATTTAATATTAATTAATTTCTGAAATTAAAACAGAATATGAAATATCTTCTCTTAGAATAATGCTGCTGATGTGAATGTGGGAGATGTTGACCCTTGCGAGATAATGGCTGTCAATACTTTATGTTCCTTATCAGAATCAACTGCTGACTATACCTACTTTCCAAGAAGTATGATAAACAGACTGTTCAACCTTGATAGTGTTTAGTGCAGATATCATAAGTATTTGTACATACACACACTCACACACACACACAGATAACACACACTGCATCACAAGGCAGTCATTCTATCACATGAATGCAAGGATAAGACTTGACCCTGAAATGGAATTAGTGCTTGATATCGTGTTAAGTTCTAAAATTGCCATGTCATAGCCATTTATCATAGCTCAAGCACTATTTGTGCCCAGAGGGCAACAGGATATGGCATCAAGCCAGAGAAGAAGAATGTACAACTGCCCACATTCAGACTCCAAGCCCTCCAGGAAGGCATCAAAGGCAGGGCGAGCAAACTCTGGGTGTAGGTGCCACCAAGTCTCCCAAAATTATCCCTTTGGCCTCCTGGAGAGTGGTGGCACTGGCACTGACTGAAAGCCCCCTCAACCCCAGGACTGCAGAAAAGGTTCCACATCCTCAGCCGGACAGGCGAGGTCACATACTTTTCTTGCCTACCACCAGCAAACTCTTCAACTTCTTAAAGCAAAACCATTATTTATTTTTTTTTAGAGATACAGCACTGAAACAGGCCCTTCGGCCCACCGAGTCTGTGCCGACCATCAACCACCCATTTATACTAATCCTACACTAATTCCATATTCCTACCACATCCCCACCTATCCCTATATTTCCCTACCACCTACCTATACTAGGGGCAATTTATAATGGCCAATTTACCTATCAATCTGCAAGTCTTTGGCATGTGGGAGGAAACCGGAGCACCCGGAGGAAACCCACGCAGACACAGGGAGAACTTGCAAACTCCACACAGGCAGTACCCAGAATTGAACCCGGGTCGCTGGAGCTGTGAGGCTGCGGTGCTAACCACTGCGCCACTGTGCCGCCCTAACTAACTCCTCACAGTGCTCTCTGGTTCTTTTTTTAAGATTTGTTTCATGGGATGTGGGGGTCGCTGGCCAGGCCAGCATTTATTACCCATGCCTAATTACCCTTGAGAAGGTGCTGGTGAGCTGCCTTCTTGAACCGCTGCAGTCCATGTGAGGTAGGTACACCCACAGTGCTGTTAGGAAGGGAGTTCCAGGATTTTGATTCAGCAACAGTGAAGGAACGGCGATATAGTTCAAGTCAGGATGGTGTGTGACTTGGAGGGGAACTTGCAGGTGGTGGTGTTCCCATGCATTTGCTGCCTTTGTCCTTCTAGATGGTAGAGGTCGCAGGTTTGGGAGGTGCTGCCTGAGTAGCCTTGGTGCAATGCTGCAGTGTATCTTGTAGATGATAGACACTGCTGCAACTGTGCGTCGGATTTGGAGGGAATGATGCCAAGGGTGCCAATCAAGCGGGCTGCTTTGTCCTGGATGGTGTCGAGCTTCTTGAGTGTTGTTGCAGCTGCACCCATCCAGGCAAGTGGAGAGTATTCCACCACACTCCTGACTTGTACGTTGTAGATGTTGGACAGGCTTTGGGGAGTCAGGAGGTGAGTTACTTGCCACAGGATTCCTAGCCTCTGATCTGCTCCTGTAGCCATGGTATTTATATGGCTACTCCAGTTCAATTTCTGGTCAATGGTAACACCCAGGATGTTGATAGACGGGGTATTCAGCGATCGTAATGTTGTTGAATGTCAAGGGGTGATGGTTAGATTCTCTCTTGTTGGAGATACTCATTGCCTGGCACTTGTGTGGCTCAAATGTTAATTGCCACTTATCAGCCCAAGCCTGAATATTGTCCAGGTCTTGCTGCATTTCTACACGGACTGCTTCAGTATCTGAGGAGTCGCGAATGGTGCTGAACTTTGTGCAATCATCAGCAAACATCCCCACTTCTGATCTAATGATTGAAGGAAGGTCATTGATGAAGCAGCTGAAGATGGTTGGGCCGAGGACACTACCCTGAGGAACTTCTGCAGTGATGTCCTGGAGCTGAGACGATTGACCTCCAACAACCACAACTATCTTCCTTTGCGTTAGGTATGACTCCAACCAGCGGAGAGTTTCCCCCTGATTCCCATCGACTCCAGTTTTGCTAGGGCTCCTTGATGCAATACTCGGTCAAATGCTGCCTTGATGTCAAGGGCAGTCACTCTCACCTCACCTCACGAGGGCTCCACTTAGGTATTTTTCAGTATGGCTCACCTCTCAGCAGCGATTCACATACACAGCCCTAAAACCTCTTACTCCACTTTAGAAACAGGAGAGGAGAGGTCACCCTGTTGGGAGTCTTCTATAGACCTCCGAATAGTTCCAGAGATGTAGAGGAAAGGATAGCGAAGATGATTCTCGACAGGAGCGAGAGTAACAGGGTAGTTGTTATGGGGGACTTTAACTTTCCAAATATTGACTGGAAATACTATAGTTCGAGTACTTTAGATGGGTCAGTTTTTGTCCAGTGTGTGCAGGAGGGTTTTCTGACACAGTATGTAGACAGGCCAACCAGGATCAGAAATTGGCTAGCTGAAAGAAGACAGAGGGTGGTGGTTGATGGCAAATGTTCATCCTGGAGTTTAGTTACTAGTGGTGTACCGCAAGGATCTGTTTTGGGGCCACTGCTGTTTGTCATTTTTATAAATGACCTGGATGAGGGTGCAGAAGGGTGGGTTAGTAAATTTGCGGATGACACGAAGGTCGGTGGAGTTGTGGATAGTGCCGAAGGATGTTGTAGGGTACAGAGGGACATAGATAGGCTGCAGAGCTGGGCTGAGAGATGGCAAATGGAGTTTAATGCGGAAAAGTGTGAGGTGATTCACTTTGGAAGGAGTAACAGGAATGCAGAGTACTGGGCTAATGGGAAGATTCTTGGTAGTGTAGATGAGCAGAGAGATCTTGGTGTCCAGGTACATAAATCCCTGAAAGTTGCCACCCAGGTTAATAGGGCTGTTAAGAAGGCATATGGTGTGTTAGCTTTTATTAGTAGGGGGATCGAGTTTCGGAGCCACGAGGTCATGCTGCAGCTGTACAAAACTCTGGTGAGGCCGCACCTGGAGTATTGCGTGCAGTTCTGGTCACCGCATTATAGGAAGGATGTGGAAGCTTTGGAAAGGGTGCAGAGGAGATTTACTAGGATGTTGCCTGGTATGGAGGGAAGGTCTTACGAGGAAAGGCTGAGGGACTTGAGGTTGTTTTCGTTGGAGAGAAGGAGGAGGAGAGGTGACTTAATAGAGACATGTAAGATAATCAGAGGGTTAGATAGGGTGGATAGTGAGAGTCTTTTTCCTCGGATGGTGATGGCAAACACGAGGGGACATAGCTTTAAGTTGAGGGGAGATAGATATAGGACAGATGTTAGAGGTAGTTTCTTTACTCAGAGAGTAGTAGGGGCGTGGAACGCCCTGCCTGCAACAGTAGTAGACTCGCCAACTTTAAGGGCATTTAAGTGGTCATTGGATAGACATATGGATGAAAATGGAATAGTGTAGGTCAGATGGTTTCACAGGTCGGCGCAACATCGAGGGCCGAAGGGCCTGTACCGCGCTGTAATGTTCTAATTCTAAATTCTAATTCTAATGTAACAGTCTCCAATCCTCTCACCATTTACTTTGTCTTTCCAATGACTCTTGGTATGCACTTCTCAACTGCTAGCATTATCCTCACAGGGCTGGATTTTATGAGCCTTCTAGGGACGGGTTGGGAAACAGGGGAGGGGACTGTATAATGGCGAGGGAAGGCGGGGGTGGAGTGCCAGCTACTGGGATGGTAAAGCACGGCCCTCCTGCCCAGAGGCCAATTGTACCTCTTAAATGGCCAATTAAAGGCCTCTTCCCGCCACTGTTGGCATTTTACCAGGAGGGTGGGCCCTCTTAATTGTACACTCTAAGGCCTATGGAGGAGCCCCCTCACCCCCTGATGGAAATGCCACACCCACAGCAATACCTCCACTCCCAACCCACCCAGCCCTTACCACCGCCCACCTCCCTCACGGGGGCCTGCCTGACTCCAACCCCACGCACCTTCTTCCTTCTGAGGGTGGCATCTATCAAGGCGTCTCTCAGCTGGGTGCAGACCCAGCAGTGACCACCGCTCCCGGCAGATCTGCTGGGATTGAAGAGCTGCCTGCCCTCCAATTGGCCGGCAGCTCTTGGAGGCAGGAGCTTGACCCTTAAATGAACGACTGCCCCAATGACAGCTAATTAGCTGCACGATGGGCCTAGAATCCGGCCAGGGGTCACCCAAACGGCTGAGGCGGGGTTGCCCCTGGCTTTCCGGCCTGTCTCAGGGCCCCCGCTGCCCCAACAGCATCCTGCTCATTCTCTTTTCTTCAAGGACGAAGGCAGGACATCAGAGGGGCATCCCACCTTTAAACCCCTCACTCAGCTCTTGGCATGAGAGCTGGTGAGTTTGGTGGCATCTTGCCAATAGCAGGTTACCGACTGAGCACCTACACTTCTGGCCTGCCATCCCTATGAAGCATCACACGGATACAACCTTCCACCTGCACTTCCCCCCCCTCCCCCTACTATGTTTCCTTAATCGCAAGATAGTAATACCCACCCTCCTTTCCTGCAGATCCATCAGAGCAATGGGTGGCATGGGAGGAGAAAGATGAAGATGATGATGATAATGTTGAAGAGGATGATGTGGAACAAGGCACCCATGAGTCACAGCTGAACAATACTGGCATCTCTCAAGGCAGCAGCAGATGCCATGGCTTCAGCTGTGCCTGCCCACATTGTCCCTCACCAGTAGAACATGGGAGGTGGCACCTAGCTGCCAGGCAGCAAGCTGACATGAGATGAGGGGAACCTCAGTCCTGTGAGTCTTTTTAGACTAGGAGCAGCCATTTATTTTCTGCAATCTTTACCCTCAGTAGTCACCTGAAAGAAGCCCTTGAATAAGTGACCATAGGGAATGAGAGGCTTTGACTGAGAGCAGAAGATGGGGGTGGGGTCCGAAAATCTGCTGGTGGTCCGACTGCATGAGTAATCTTCAGAACCAACTGCAGGTGTCCGCAGGCAGAATAGTGCAGATAAAGAGAACTGCTTTAAAATGCATTTCCTACCTGCAGCGGTCGGAATGGAAGGACTTCAGCCTTTTCCGTTGAGCAATTCCTCACCGGCCCTGACCTCACTAAACTGAGGGTATGTTACCCCCTGTTCAGGAAACCCACGGGGTGCTTTGCCGCTATCTCCCATTCTAATGCAATCGGATGAGGTCAGTGGCGAGCTGATTGCAGCAGAGCTGTTGAAGTGCGAGGAAACTCGACAGAAGCCATTTAATGGTTTCCACCTGACTTTCTTCATAAAAAAATGAAGTTGCCAATGCCATTCGTGCATGGTAAGTACACTGGAAGCCATGACGAAATTCACCCCCATGAGGAATGGCCAATGTACTGGAGGGTGTCATGTGGAATTGTATCCCATCTTCAAGAAAGGTGGAGAGGGCAGAAATGTGGCAAAAAAAACTTCCTTTGATGTGATAGTTTGTTGGTAACTGAGGGATGGAGCACAGAAAAGGCACAGCTATAAGGTAATAATAGCTGTTGATGACCTTCGACTCTCGAATAAAAGCACAGCAACATCCTGTGCCAACTACTATAGTAACAACATTGTTTTCCCCAGCAGGTGATTAAGCAACATTATACAGAGTGCACACAACACAAATACCAGAAAAACTGGGATTGATAACATTTGATGTCAAGTTCACCACATCAGAGCTATAATGTAAACGACATCATGTTACAAAATTAACCCTTAGACTGCTGGCGACTCCACAATATATTTTATTTCCTGAACTGGCTGTTGATTATTATTGGAACTTTCATTGTGTCTGATACAGTAATTCTTAAGACGTATCCGGGCATCATTAGATGTTACATCGAGAACTGTCAACGAAGACCTGATTCCAGTGAGACTGACGTGCTGCATTCTCTCCCTTCATATGTATTAATGTACATATTATAACCTCTGGCATCTAATCTGGCCTTAAAATAATTTCCCTATATGTTTGCTAGTGATGGAATTGTTACTATTATAACTCTAGCATTGACAGTCTCCAAAGTGTTTGAAATCATGAAGGGTTTAGATAGTGTAAATAAAGAGAAACTGTTTCCAATGGCTGAAGGGTCGATAACCAGATGACACAGATTTAAGGTGATTGGCAAAAGAACCAGAGGCAGCATGAAACGTTTTTTATGCAATGAGTGATTAGGATTTGGAATGTGCTGCCTGATAGGGAGGTGGAATCAACTTCAATTATAACCTTCGAAAGGGAATTGGATAAATACTTGAAAGGTTGCAGGGATCTGGGAAAAGAGCTGGGGAGTTGGACTAACTGGATTGCTCTTCAAAAGAGCCAGCACAGACTCAATGGGTTGAGTGGCCTCCTTCTGTGCTGTGCTGTGCTGTTCTATGATTCTATGGAAGTTAACATATAAAAGTTTACCTTTTCACGTTAAAAAACAGTGGAGTGCACTCTTTTTCTGCATAATGTGGATGGATTGGTGTAGATGTGGTAGCATATTCCTGTACCCAGCTGCATCCTTATCACTTTCTATATATGTATAAAAGGGGAATATTTGTGATTTTTTTTTTCCAATACCCTTTCCTTTCCATTTTGTGAATTATTTTATATTGCAAGGCCTAAATTCACCACAAGAGAGCATAAGAATATTATTAAAGCACAAGAGCCAGTGGGTTTATGAGGTTGTGATATTGGAATTTGCCTCAGGAAACTGTGCAGAAATTGCACAGAAGAAGCTTGTACTTGCCGTTGAGATTTCCTCCTCCTTTCACGCTAACTTTGTTAAGCATTTCATGGACTGAGCTGGGTGAAACCATGGGGAGAGTTTTAAGCTGGAGGAGCACGTGGGTTTGGGTGCAGGTCGGGGGTGGGGGAGGGGATTTAAATACGGCAAAAATGCAAGTGCGTTGGAAAGTTGGTTCCAACCTGCCAACTTCCACGTTTAACTCCAACTCAATAGGCCGACGGTGTGGAACCCCCTGGGGAGAAGCTGTTTGCCTATTAACATACGGTAATTGTTTAATTGGAGCAATATTACAACACAGTTTTAAGTTTAATGTTGCCTCCTGCCATAGGGGAAAGAACAGACCTAAGAATGACTACAATGGGATATGTTCAGCCAATGGATGGAGTACATTTGGTGAGGGTGACTATCAGGGAGAGACACAAAATTGCATAAGGATGAGAGTGAGTTACAGTGGTGGATTGATAGATGGGGATGTGAGGAAGTGCATAGACATAGAGAAGGATGAATGCACTTACAAGGTAAGTGAGTGTCAGGAGTGATGTGATGGAGTAGGCTTGAGAAGGCAGAGTGAGGAGTGGGGTGATATACACAACAGGATGTAGGTGACTGTGTAGCTGTGCTCACCTTTCCTGATCTGGTTAGGTCATTAAAGCACTTGCTGCACTGAATCCCGGAGTGTGTCACAGAACACCTGCTGCTAACCTCCTGGGCCACGTCCAGCCACTTCTTCTTGGCGGCAGCAGCTGGTTTCCTCCTCCCACTGCTGGTGAACAGCAACTCTCTCCAGCTCCTCACAGTCCCCAGCAATGCATCACTGAGGAAGGGTGTAGCCTTTGAGCACCTGGAATCCATTGTCTCGGCTTGTCTTCTCTTCTTAGCAATTCCAAACTCCTCCAAATCACATCTTTGGATTGACCCTTTAAAATACTGGATTTGAGATCACGTCCTACGGGTCCTTATCACACCAGGTGCCATACAACTGATGCCAAAGCCAGGAAGCAAAATGATAATGAAGTGATTGGGTTAAAATGCCACTGACAGGCGCGCTGAATTGCTTTGCAGATTTCCCACGCAATATCGAACCTCAGCACCACTCTCCCAACCCCACCGGATCCCAACACGCCTCCACGTTAAAATCTGGGCCTACATTTCAGTTTACACAGTTTATACAGTGAGATGCCAACAGTCTGCTCCATGTAAATACCAGCTCTAAAGGTAAGGGGTTGTCTACACGGGGAATCACAGGTGTCTCCAAATAGAAAAACTCTGCAAATATTGGAAATCTGAAACAAGAAGCAGAAAATACTGAGAATAGAGGACAGATCAGTCAGCATTTGTCAAGAGGAAAAACAGGTTACCATTTTTGGTGTAACCTCTGAAGAAAAGGTTACACCAAAAATGTTAACTTGTTTTTTTCTCTCTTTACAAATGCTGACTGATGCACTATGATCTATGAATAAAATGTAGATAAGGAAACACTGGAACACCTGGTGCATTGTGTGACTGAGGAAGTAGCTGACAACTCACAAATGGAGTTTTCCTCATAAGCTTAAAAGGCAAATGCAGAAAGACAAAAGGCAAGATTTCCGGGCCGCGACGAGGTCAGGAATGGAGGCAGATAGCGTCTGTTAATACCCATGCTGGTTTCCCAACCCCGTTCCCGGCATTGGCCATTTTGGCTGAGGTGGGTTCGAGGCTGGCATTAAGAGCCTTGTTAAGGGTAGGTAATGGAGGCTGCCTGGGGTTTTCCAGTTGGCCTCTGGCTTCCTGACGCAACAGGGGGCAGTTCAACTGCCTGGAGGCAGGCATCCAGTGGCAGGTCAGGGTGCCAACACACCAGGCACACCTACTGGCCCTCCCTGCCTGCCTGGGTGAGGGTGCAGCCAAAAGCCGCCGTGTAGAGGGATTGCCAAAAGTTGTGGTCTGGCTGCTTTTAAAAAATTTTTAAATTAACTTTTTAAAAAGTTGCTGGCGAGGGCAACTCCATGTTGAAGCGCCCTCTCAGTCATTTACCATTTATTGAAGCCTGCGGCTCCTTTGAAGCTGGAAGGCGTCTGATTGGCCCTTTTGAACAGGAACCTGTCTCCATGCCAATTAAGGGGGTGCCCCAGTCAAAATTCCAGTGAGTGACTGTTTACCTCCACCCCTCCCCTCCCCCGCCCCCCTCCCCGCAGCCCCCAGGGAACGGGTTCAGGACCCAAAAACAGTCCCGGCTCCTGTTTCCTGTCCCCAAAGCGAAAATTCAGCCCAACATGTGCACAGAGGCATACATGATGCTGCTTTCTAGCCGCGCTATAAGATTCTCACTGTTGTACCAGTTGTTGGGCTAGCTTCGTGAATACCTTGGCAGGGGAACAACTGGGAATCAAACCTTTAAGTTGATTCCTCCTTAATTTTATGGTTACACACAGGCCCAGATTTTGCAGTAAGAATACTGGCTATCAGTACTCACTGTTACTGAGGAGTAAACAGACAGCAACTTCCAGCGTCCACACATGCTCAGTTAAACACACCAATCAAGAAGTTGCTGTCCGAGCTGCAGTGCTCTTCCGCAAGCTTTGCTTCACTGATGTCTCACCGAAAAACATGTACATACAATGGTGTGAAGGTGGGCGCAGGGCCTTACCCACTAAATATGACAGAAACATTTAGGGCTTTTTCTTGCCCTGTTCACACAGGTCGTAGATAACCCACAGGAAGTCTGTAGCTTTGTGTAAGTACAATGAATGGCAATTGCTGTTCATTTGCCACTGACTGCAAAATATGGACCATTGTTTCACAGAAGTATAGATATTATGTGCCCAAGTAACCACAATCCCACGCCATTGCCGTAGCTATAGTGGAGCAGGAGTTCTAATCCATCTGGTCACCCAAGTGCCTGACCCTGGAGTTCCTAGGGTCAAGTCACTTGCATAATAGACATGTTTGCCCGCAGCGGTATTGATGCATCTTTGATGCCCACTAGTTGAGGTAAGGCGCGCATTTGAATGTTGATCGGGTTTAGAGGTAGGGAACAAAATGTGGTATTGGCCGGATGCCAAAGCCAGGAAAGCTGGCAGAAGAATAAAATAAAAGAATGACACATAAGCCCCTCTAGGCTAAATGTCTTAATCTGAGTGTTTTAAGCCATGAACCAGGCCTGGAGCACCCTTTTAGTCCCCACTTCCATCCACAGCACAGAATTGCAGCAGCTGATGCCATCCCTCGGGTTTTCTCCTCCTAGTACATCCAAGTTCTGCCTCATTTTCCACCCCGGCTAGTCCTTGCCAACTAATCATGCAGGCAATCTGAGCTGATCCTTAGGGAAATTTGAGGCCTAGGTTTTTTTTCTCTGTTTCCCTGTTACTTTTCATGATGACTTTTCCTCTCCCCACTCTTCTGAAAATATTTGACTCCTTGCTGTGTTACATTGCATTGCCATTATTCATCAATGGACCCTGATGGTGAGAGTCTGTAAGTTGAAAGCCACACAGGTGAACATTGTCGTCTAATATTCATGTACTTCCAGCAATGTTTGCTGGATACAAAAGGGACCTAGAACCCCTCCCAATCTTACCCTGAATAATTTTCTTATTAAATTGTTCTCAGAATGTAAGTGATGAAAAGGCCTCATTGATTCCCTCTCTGCCTGTTATCGTGGAGACGTTGGAGGGCCTTCTTGCCCTCTCTATTTCAGCGCTATTGAGGCTGTTAGAAAAACATAGAAACATAGAAAGTTTATGGCACAGAAGGAGGCCATTCGGTCCCTCGTGTCGATGCCAGCCAAAAAAGAGCTATTCAACCTAATCCCACTTTCCAGTTCTTCGTACATAGCCCTGCAGGATACAGCACTTCAAAGCCAATATCTCAGTATTTTTTAGATGTAGTGACAGTTTCTGCATCTACCACCCTTTCATGCAGTGATTTCCAGACCCCCACCACCCTCTGGGTGAAGACATTTCTCCTCAACTCCTCTCTAATCCTTCTGCCAGTTACTTTAAATCTATGTCCCTTGGTTATTGACCTTATAGCTAAGGGAAATAGGTCCTTCCTATCCAGTCCCACCACCTTTCTTCATCTAACACCGTTTACATATCCTTCCATTCCTTTCTGTCGTGTTTATCTAGCTTCCCCTTAAATGCATCTATGCTATTTGCCTCAACTACTCCTTGTGGTAACTGCTTCTCCTATTTTTCTATGTTTCTATAGTTCTTAGGGCTAATGGGATCAAGGGATACGGGGAGAAAGCGGGAACAGGTTACTGAGTTTGGATGATCAGCCATAATCGTATTGAATGGCGGAGCAGGCTCGAAGGGCCAAATGGCCTACTCCTGCTCCTATTTTTCTATGTTTCTATGTAACAGGTTCCACATTCGAACCAATCTCTGAGTGAAGAAGTTTCTCCTGAAATCCCTATTGGAATTATTAGTGACTGTCTTATATTTATAGTCCCTAGTTCTGGTCTCTCCACAAGCAGAAACGTCTACACATCTACCTTATCCTTTCATAACCTTAAAGACATTGATCAGGTTGCCCCTCAGTCCTCTCTTTTCTAGAGAAAAGCATCCCAGTCTGTTCAATCTTTCCTGATAGGTATACCCTCTCAGTTCTGGTAACACATTGACTATTGAAAGCGTCACAATGTGTTTACAGTGAGTAATCCGGACAGTGGTTACAAGGCTGTAATCTAATCAACATTTTCTAATAGCATTATAAACAGTGCCAGTAAAGCTCAAATTATTTCAAACGATAGCAGTTGTAAACCTGGACTTTGCTATAACTTCCTGCTATGGTGGTAATTATATTGCCCCAATCGTATGATAGTTTTTATTACCTTTTGTTTAGTCTTTATGCCAACAATGATTGACACTGGAGACTGTGGGCCTTCAAACGTGATGACGTTCACCCAGAAGATTATTAGTTATGGGATTTATTCTATGAACAATGACAAAAGCAACACAGACATTTCAATATAAAAGTACATAATAAAATTTGGTTGTTATGGCTCCATGGGAGTTTCCAGCAAGATAACAAAAGATTACTGATGCATTTAATCTAACGCATGCATTTTTAGAGCTCAGATTCCTAATATATAATAAACCAGGGTAGAGAGTAGAGCAAAGATGGGAGCAACTACAAAAGAGTGACCTATACCATGAAAAACTTCATAAAGTAAGCTTGAAAAACTTTACAATGTAAGTTATACACAGAGTAGAGAACATAGAACATAGAACAGTACAGCACAGTACAGGCCCTTTGGCCCACGATGTTGTGCCGAACCTTTAACCTACTCTAGGATCAAACTACCTACATACCCATCATACTACCTACATCCATGTACCTATCCAAGAGTCGCTTAAATGTCCCTAATGTATCTGCTTCTACTACCACCGCTGGCAGTGCATTCCACGCACCCACCACTCTCTGTGTAAAGAACCTACCTCTGACCTCTCCCCGAAACCTTCCTCCAATCACCTTAAAATGATGCCCCCTGGTGATAGCCCTTTCCACCCTGGGACAAAGTCTCTGGCTATCCACTCTATCTATGCCTTTCATCATCTTGTACCCCTCTATCAAGTCACCTCTCATCCTTCTTCGCTCCAATGAGAAAAGCCCTAGCTCCCTCAACCTTTCTTCGTAAGACCAGGCAGCATCCTGGTAAATCTCCTCTGCACCCTCTCTAAAGCTTCCACATCCTTCCTATAATGAGGCGACCAGAACTGAACACAATATTCCTAGTGTGGTCTAACCAGGGCTTTATAGAGCTGCAGCATAACCTCACGGCTCTTAAACTCAATCCCCCTGTTAATGAAAGCCAACACACCATATGCTTTCTTAACAACCCTATCAACTTGGGTGGCAACTTTGAGTGATCTATGGACATGGACCCCAAGATCCCTCTGTTCCTCCACACTACCAAGAATCCTGTCTTTAAGCCTGTATTCTGCATTCAAATTCGACCTTCCAAAATGAATCACTTCATTTGAATCACTTCAGAGTTCTGTCTATGCTAATACTGTGATGTGAATCAAGATCAGGCATTTGTGCAAAGTCAAAATAGATTTAGATTGTGTATCTAACTAATTGGAGTGCATTAGGAATGTGTACAGTTTTGGTCATCTTTATGAATTTTCAGACTGCTGAACATGAAGGCAATTTTCTGACCATCTGTTTATTTTTTCCAGCCATCCCTGGATTTTGTGTCTGCTGCTGGAAGCTGCAGTTATGTAATCACCTGAGAACAGAGACACACAGTGAAACACACTTAAAAATAAGCCAGCTAATGAAACCCTTGATCCCTAAAAGTAACCAGGTAGCAGTACCAAAAGCAAAGATGTTTGATAATGTCAACTTTTGGTGGAAAGTGAAATCAAACCAAGCTTTGAGGAGCATGAAGGGGATGCCCAAATGGATTATATGGGGCCCGGGGGCACCAAAACCTTTGACACTGCAAAGTAAACCTCCAATACCAGGGTCAGGAGAGAAACTTAGGATAAGGTTACATGGCAGATGAATACAATCATAAGGTACTGGCATACCTGGTGCGATTGCAGGGGAAGGTGCCATGGGACGGGGACGAGGTGGTGGGGGTAATGGAGGAGTGGACCAGGGTGTCGCGGAGGGAATGATCCCTTCGAACTGGAAAACTTTATCAACTTTGCTTCCAATTTCCACCCTTCTCTCACCTTTACATGGTCCATCTCTGACATTTCCCTTCCCTTCCTCGATTTCTCTGTCTCCATCTCTGGGGATAGGTTGTCTACTAATATCCATTATAAGCCCACCGACTCCCACAGCTACCTCGACTACACTTCTTCACACCCTACCTCCTGTAAGGACTCCATTCCATTCTCCCAGTTTCTCCGTCTCCGACGCATCTGCTCTGATGATGCTACCTTCCATGACAGTGCTTCTGATATGACCTTTTTCCTCAACTGAGGATTTCCCTCCACTGTGGTTGACAGGGCCCTCAACCGTGTCCGGCCCATTCCCCGCACCTCTACCCTCACCCCTTCCCCTCCCTCCCAGAACTGTGACAGGGTTCCCCTTGTCCTCACTTTCCACCCCATCAGCCTCCATATCCAAAGGATCATCCTCCGCCATTTCCGCCACCTCCAGCGTGATGCCACTACCAGTCGCATCTTCCCCTCCCTTCCCCTGTCAACATTCCGAAGGGATCGTTCCCTCCTGCCCATTTACCTCCTCTCTCCTCACTATCCCAGGCCCCAAACACTCCTTTCAGGTGAAGCAGCGATTTACTTGTACTTCTTTCAATGTAGTATACTGTATTCGCTGCTCACAGTGTGGTCTCCTCCACATGCCAAAGACTTGCAGGTTGGTAGGTAAATTGGCCATTATAAATTGCCCCTAGTATAGGTAGGTGGTAGGGAAATATAGGGACAGGTGGCGATGTGGTAGGAATATGGGATTAATGTAGGATTTGTATAAATGGGTGGTTGATGGTCGGCACAGATTCGGTGGGCCGAAGGGCCTGTTTCAGTTTTGTATCTCTAAACAATAAACTAAACATTGGGGAGACCAAGCGCAGACTGGGTGACCGCTTTGCGGAACATCTCCGCTCAGTCCGCAAGCAGGACCCTGAGCTTCCGGTTGCTTGCCATTTCAACACTCCCCCCTGCTCTCATGCTCACATCTCTGTCCTGGGATTACTGCAGTGTTCCAGTGAACATCAACGCAAGCTCGAGGAACAGCATCTCATCTACCGATTAGGCACACTACAGCCTGCCAGACTGAACATTGAGTTCAATAATTTCAGAGCATGACAGCCCCCCATTTTACTTTCATTTTTAGTTATTTTTTCTTCTTTTTTTTTTACATTCTTTTTTACATTTTTTACAATTTTTTTTTGCATTTATTTCATTTCATCTTAGTTTGTTCAGTTTGCTTACCCACTGTTTTTTTTCAGGTTTGCACTTGCTGTTGTTCCATATTCAGTGCATTAACACTTAATCTGTACTACTGCTTTGTCTTTCAACACGCCATTAACATATTGTTTGCCTTTGCTCCGTGACCTTTTGGTCAGCTATGTGGCCTGGTCCAATCTACACCTCCTTTGTTATCTCTTGCCCCACCCCCACCTCACTTGCTTATAACCTGTGACTTTTCTAATATTTGCCAGTTCCGAAGAAGGGTCACTGACCCGAAACGTTAACTCTGCTTCTCTTTCCACAGATGCTGCCAGACCTGCTGAGTGGTTCCAGCATTTCTTGTTTTTATTCCAGATTTCCAGCATCCGCAGTATTTTGCTTTTATTATACTGGCATACCTGGTTCGATATACCAAAAACATTTAGTGACGCCCAATAGTTGACCAACATGAACATGCTATATTCTGATTTTCTGTTTGTAGAACTGGTTTTGGCCCCAAAGGAAAAATATTATGGGTCAGTGCCTGTCATGCCCATGCTCCTTGGGCAGCTAGATTAATGTAAGAGTTTATTTTAACTTGCATCCTCTTTTTGGAACCAGTCCTTCTTTGTCTTTTCTTTAACAAACATGAACATTTCTCTCTAAATGACAATATTGTGCAATATTCAGCATACCAGTTATACTGCTGCCTCACTCCATGCAGAGCATTAACAGAGGGGGTCCAAAGTTTTGAAATGCTTTAGGCAACAAAAATTCTGATCGATTACATTTCTGCTGCACATGTATAATCGAAGGACCATTCTTGCAAGGTCTGAAGGTTTGTCGGAGGTGTCATCAGAACCACTTGGCGAGAATAATTAATGGCTCCCAGAAGCAAACCTTCTTGCATCTTTATACATGACGACCTGTTAAGCTCAGAAACAAAGTCAACAAAAAGTAAAGCAAGCCCAAAGAGCTGACGCACAAAAAAATGATCTTACATGTCTGCATGTCCCATGCAAAACTCAAACTTTCAAGTGACTGCAGAAGCTAATCCTAAATATCAGGTGGTAACTTAAAGCGAAATGATATATTAATGTGAATAAAGCAGATTGGTGGCTTATTTATGTCATGAAGAAGAAACAAACGTTAACAAGATTAACTTACATATTCATGTCAAAACCATCATTGGTTGATTAATTAACACCCAGCAAACAGTGATCATAACATGACTAAAATTTGATTATAGATTGGAGAGAGATGAGCAAGTCTCAAACTGAGGTTTTAAATTTAAATAAAGCGGACTTTGGAGGGATGAGGCAGAAATTGACTGTGGTAAACTGTTAGCAGATAAAAATTCAGACGAATGATGGGAGATATTTAAAGAGGTATTTGGTGGAATACAAGATCCATTAATACAATATCCTTAAAGTGAAAGGACTGGACTACTCGACTTGTGTAACTAAACCACCTTGGCCTACAGGAATGCAAGAAATAGTAGCAATCCGAGAACTAAGAGAAGTATAAAGAACAGCAAAAGGATACAAAGAAAGTCGTAAAGTCTGCACAAAGAAAACGAGAAAAACTTATGAGGGTTATCAAGGAAAACACTGAAGGATTTTACAAGGAGGTTAAGAGGAAGAGGGTTGCTAAGATTAAAGTGGGCCCATTAAAGGTGACTTTGTAATTAAAAATCAGGAAGTGGCAGACTGGCTAAGTATTTAAAAGCAAAATACTGCGGATGCTGGAAATCTGAAACAAAAACAAGAAATGCCGGATTCACTCAGCAGGTCTGGCAGCATCTGAAGAAGGGTCACTGACCCGAAACGTTAACTCTGCTTCTCTTTCCACAGATGCTGCCAGACCTGCTGAGTGAATCCGGCATTTCTTGTTTTTGTTGGCTAAGTATTTACTTTGTTTCAGTCTCCACAGTGGAGGCTGACAATAAAGTGCTAGAGATATCAAGAAGAATAAAATAAATCAAGGGAAGGAGCTTGCTATATTTAATATAAGTACAAAAAAAGGTAATGGAAAAAATAATAAGACTAAAGATAGACAAATCTCCTGGACGTGATGGCTTCCGTCCGAGGGTATGAAAAGAAGGAGGTGAGGAAATTGCAGCTGAACTTACATACTCTCTTGATTCAGGAACTGGATTGGCAAAGTCCCAATGTCACGCCCCTACTTAAAAAGAGTAAGAGAGATAAACTAGAAAATTAAAGGCCTATTAATCTAATGCATATTGTGGGGGAATCTAGAACTAGGGAGCATAATTTCAGAATAAGGGGTCATCCATTTAAGATGAAGATGAGGGGGAATTTCTTTTCTCAGAGGGTCATGAATCGTTTGGAATTCTCTGCCTCAGAGAGCAGTGGAGTCTGAGTCAATGAATATATTCGAGGCTGAGATAGAGAGATTCTTGAACTGTATGGGAGTCAAGGGTTATGGGGAACAGGCAGGAAAGTGGAGTTGAGGCCAAGATCAGATCAGCCATGATCTTATTGAATGGTAGAGCAAGCTCAAGGGGCTGAATGGCCTATTTCTTATGTTCTTATGGAAGTTAGTAGAATATTTTATGAGGGACAGTGTGAGCACTTGGACAAACATGAACTAATCAAAGAGAACCAGCATGGATTTGTAGAGAGGGAATCATGCTTACCAAATTTAGCTGCGTTTTTTGAGGAGCTAACTGAAATGGTAGATAAGGAAATGTCTATGGATGCTATTTATATAGAGTTCCAAAAGGCATTCAATAAGGTAATAGACAGTTAACAAAAATGAGAGCACATGAAATTGGAGGCAACCTTTCGGCATGGAGAGGGATTTGGTTATGAGGTAGGAGACAGGGAGAAGGTATAATGGGTATATACTCCAATTGGCAGGTATCCCTCAGGTATCTGTACTGGAGCCTCAGCTTTTCACTATATTTATAAATGACTTAGATGAAACAGTAAAGAGCCAGGGGTAGCAGTTATGCTACAGCTATACAAAGACCTGGTTAGACCACACCTGGAGTACTGTGAACAGTTCTGGCACCACACCTTAGGAAGGAAATATTGATCTTGGAGAGATTTACCTGACTCTAAGGGTTAAATTACAAGGAGAGATAACACAAACCAGAGTGGTAGAAGTTTGGACCTCCCTTCCACAAATAGCATTTGATGTAAGATCAATTGTTAATTTTAAAAATAAAGATTCTTTTTTTTGTTAACCAAAGGTATTAGGGGAACTGGGCAAAGGTGGGTATGTGGAGTTAGGTCAGCCATGATCTCATTGAATGGCTAAATTAGGGCTAAATGCCCCACTCCTATTCCTATGTTCATTTCCTACACTACAAGGGTGAGTAAACTTCAAAGGTATTTCATTGGCTGTTATGTGCTTTGGGATATCCTGAGATTGTGAAAGGCACTACATAAATGCAAGTCTTTCTTTTTTTCCTTTATTTATCCACATTTGCTAATTAAGTCAAGTTAAGTGGCATGATAAATAGTGTAGATGGGAGCAGAAAGTTGCAAAGGGACATTGATAGATTGAGTGGGGAGAACTGTGGCAGATGGAGTTTAATGTGGGGAAGTGTGAGGCCGTCCACTTTGGACCTATGAAAGATCAATCAGGATATTTTCTAAATAGTGAGAAGTGGGAACTGTGGAGGAACAGACAGATTTACAGGTCCCAATACAGAAATCACTAAAAGCTACTGGATAGGTACAAAAAATAATGTAAAAAGCTAATCTCAAGACTTTTATCTCAAGGGCACTAGAATACAAAAGAGTGAGTGCTATGTTACAGTTATATAAAGCTCTGGTTAGACCTGTTTAGAGTATTGTGTTCAGTTCTGGGCACTGCACCTTAAGAAGGATATACTGTGTAAGCCTTGGAGGGAGTGCAGTGCAGATTCATCCGAATGATACTGGGGCTAAAAGGGTTAAGTAATGAAGACAAATTGCATAGACTAGACTTGTATTCCCTTGAGTATAGAAGATTAAGGGGTGATCTAATTGAGGTGTTTAAGATGATTAATGGAGTTGACAGGGTAGATAGAGAGAAACTATTTCCTCTGGTGCTTAGTCCAGAACAAGGACTCATAATGTTAAAATCAAAGCTGGGCTGTTCAGAGATGATGTCAGGAAGCACATCTTCCCATAAAGGGTAGACGAAATAGGGAACTCTCATCCCCCAAAAAGCTGTTGAGGCTGGAGATCAACAAAAAATTTCAAAACGGTGATTGATAGATTTTTGTTAGACAAGGGTATTAAGGGTTACAGAAACAAGGAGAGTAGATGTCGAGATACAGATCAGTCATGATCTAATTGAATGACTAAACAGACCCGAGGGGCTGAATGACCTACTCCTGTTCCTACATTCCTATATTATGATTAAGGGAGCTTTCAAAAACAATTCATTCCGTCGTTCCACCTTTTAATAGGTTTACAGACGAGCCCTATATTTATCTACTCCCGCAATCTACACTGTAACTCAACATTCCGCACTTAATGGATTGAATTCCTCTGCTTAATTCCTACGTTGCTTCACTGCTCAAATACAAGGGTGAATTTTCCTGTTCTGCGGCCAGGTGCCCTCGATCACCTGGGTGCAACAAATTTGGAAAACCAGGTGGGTTGGCACACACACCTGTAAAGTAACCCACCTAACTTGCACTCACCATCCCCTCCCCGTAATATTTCAAATGGAAGGAAATTCAGGCACGTTCCTTCATTGACAGTGTTCTAACTGAGTCAATTTTTGGATATTCGCTGTGCACCAGCGATCATGCATATGGGTGCAGAGTCAGGAAAATCTTTCCTATGATATAAAATAATTGAGTCAAGTGGAACCATTATCATACCTCCAGTCTTCCCTATTCTCCAAGCTGCTTGAAAAATCCCTGCTCTGTGCCATTCCCCGAGTTACAAATTGGTCAACTCTGTTGTAAGCTCTCCCTCCTCAGCCTGACCAATCTTTCTTACTATGCCAAGCTGTGCAGCAAGGGAATGGCCTCCTTTTGACCCATTTCCACATTCCAACTTCTGTTTGATCACCTACCCATAGTCTTGGCCCTTAGGTGGTTCAGTGGGTAGTACTCTTGTCTTTAAATCAGAAGGCTGTGGGTTCAAGCCCAGCTCCAGGGTCTTGAGCACAAAAGCTTAGCTAATATGTCAGTGGGAATGCACTGCCTTTCTGATGCAATGTTAAATGTGGCTGCTCTTCCAACTGGATGTAAAAGATCCAATGGCACTTTTTCAAAGAAGAGCTGGAGAGTTGCGTCCTTGTGAAAATTTTATTCCTTAAGCAACATCACTAAAAACAGGTTATCTGGTCATTATCATTTTGTTTGTGGGAGCTTGCTGTGCAAAAATTGGTTGCCCTGTTTCTGACATTACAGCTTTCCTACACTTTTGAAGTACTTCATTGGCTATAAAGCACTTTGGGATGTCCTTTGCCCACGAAAGACACTATATAATTGCATAAATGTCTTACAGTCAAGAAGAATTTTGCCTGCCCAATCCAGGTACGAGAGCAGAACACACATGAGCTCCATGACGAGTTCGTAGACCGTCTCTAACTCAAGTTCACATAAGTAAAAAGAGAATTGTGTGACATGCTTGGACAACCACAGACAACAGGATAGAAAGTGACACACTCAGGTTTTCGTTCATGTGCATTCATGCCTGCACAGAAGAAAATTGCAGGGCGTGGCAAGTTAATATAAGGCCTATGGAGTGTGTGCCAGGGACCCCAGGGCGTTTCATTTAAGTTTAGTATATTTTACTGTTATTACTAATGCAATGTGTAAACATTCTACGGGGCTATTAGTTCATGCATTTTATTATGCATTTGTGTTTTAATGGATTGAGAAGGAGCTGTGTGAGAGCATGTGAAGGGGCCCCGAATGATCTTGGTGCCCAAGGTTCTGAATCAGGACATTCTGGGATCACTGTCACAGCAGTGAAATTGGTGTATTTTGTCGGGAAACTCTGACATACGGCACTACAAATGTTGACTGTTAGCAAGGTTCTGAACACAAAGTTTTGTAGCTCCACTTATTTAGTTTCAGGCAGTCAAAGCACTTGATCAACAGGTTTACCTGGAATGGGCGGGCTGTCTTACGAGGAAAAGTTGGCCAGGCTAGGCTTGTATCTGCGGGAGTTTAGAAGAGTAAGAGGCGACTTGATTGAAGCATATAAGATCCTGAGGGGTTTCCTCTTGTGGGAGAATCTAGAACTAGGGGTCACTGTTTAAAAATAAGGGATCGCCCATTTAAGACAGAGAGGAGGAGAAATGTTTTCTCTCAGAGGGTTGTGAGTCTTTGGAATTTTCTTCCTCAAAGGGCAGTGGAAGCAGAGTCCTTGAATATTTTTAAGGCAGTGGTAGATAGATTCTTGATAAGCAAGGGGGGGAAAGGTTATCGGGGGTAGGTGGGATTGTGGAGCTACGGTTACAATCAGATCAGCCATGATCTTACTGAATGGCGAAGCAAGCTCGAGGGGCCGAGTGGCCGATTCCTGCTCCTAATTTGTATGTTTGTATGTTCATATGCACCTGCAGCAGTTTCTAGGTGATGCTCCAATCATGAAAATGGACCAAATGCTAACGCTAAAACATGAACGCTAACAGAGAGTAACATACAGAGAGTATATTAAATGACTCAGTACGGCATCAACTTTATGAACAACTGTTAACCATACTGCTGATGGTTTATAAATACAAGCAATGAACTGTAATGGGATTTGCAACTTTGCACTGCCTGCTTGTCAACAAACAGTGAAGGCGTTGTTCTTTTGAGGTTTTTAGGATATTTTAGAAATTTAAGAAATCAAACTTAAGGACTATCGTGAGAATTTTATACAGCACCTTATCAGATTTTCAGGGCACCCTAAAGATCCTTTCACAACCAACTAATTACTTTTAGAGTGCGTTAACTAGTGGTATGTAGACCAGTGTTGTCCAATAGGAAGCCCAGATGTGGCTATAGTGGCACGGTTTGACCACATGCACTAACTTTAGTTTAAAAAACTCCATTTGCACAATACAGGTCAGAGTATTTCACCTGTATATTTACTTAACAAACATCCAACACCATTCAGTGTGAACTTTTACAGTCTTTCTCCTTCACCAAAGTTTGACATTCTGGCAAGTATTTATCAGACAAAAGCACATCTTAGTGCAGCTTCTAGGTTTTTGTCCAGTATTTGCAAATGATACTCCGACTTCATCAGTGTGATTGCTGAGAATGTTGATTTGCACAATGAGACATGCCAGACCCTCCACACTCTCTACCCAGACCCTCCACACTCTCCACCCAGACCCTCCCCACTCTCTACCCAGACCCTCCACACTCTCTACCCAGACCCTCCACACTCTCCACCCAGACCCTCCACACTCTCCACCCAGACCCTCCACACTCTCTACCCAGACCCTCCACACTCTCTACCCAGACCCTCCACACTCTCCACCCAGACCCTCCACACTCTCCACCCAGACCCTCCACACTCTCCACCCAGACCCTCCCCACTCTCCACCCAGACCCTCCACACTCTCCACCCAGACCCTCCCCACTCTCCACCCAGACCCTCCACACTCTCTACCCAGACCCTCCACACTCTCCACCCAGACCCTCCCCACTCTCCACCCAGACCCTCCACACTCTCCACCCAGACCCTCCACACTCTCTACCCAGACCCTCCCCACTCTCCACCCAGACCCTCCCCACTCTCCACCCAGACCCTCCACACTCCCCACCCATACCCTCCCCACTCTCTACCCAGACCCTCCCCGCTCTCCACCCAGACCCTCCCCACTCTCCACCCAGACCCTCCACACTCCCCACCCATACCCTCCCCAGTCTCTACCCAGACCCTCCCCGCTCTCCACCCAGACCCTCCCCACTCTCCACCCAGACCCTCCACACTCCCCACCCATACCCTCCCCACTCTCTACCCAGACCCTCCCCACTCTCCACCCAGACCCACCCCACTCTCCACCCAGACCCTCCACACTCTCCACCCAGACCCTCCACGCTCTCCACCCAGACCCTCCCCACTCTCCACCCAGACCCTCCCCACTCTCCACCCAGACCCTCCCTACTCTCTACCCAGACCCTCCCCACTCTCCACCCAGACCCTCCACACTCTCCACCCAGACCCTCCACGCTCTCCACCCAGACCCTCCCCACTCTCCACCCAGACCCTCCACACTCTCCACCCAGACCCTCCCTACTCTCTACCCAAACCCTCCCCACTCTCCACCCAGACCCTCCCTGCTCTCCACCCAGACCCTCCCCACTCTCCACCCAGACCCTCCACACTCTCTACCCAGACCCTCCCCGCTCTCCACCCAGACCCTCCCTGCTCTCCACCCAGAACCTCCACACTCTCCACCCAGACCCTCCCCACTCTCCACCCAGACCCTCCCTGCTCTCCACCCAGACCCTCCCTGCTCTCCACCCAGATCCACCCCCACTCTCCACCCAGACCCTCCCCACTCTCCACCCAGACCCTCCCCACTCTCCACCCAGACCCTCCACACTCTCCACCCAGACCCTCCCTGCTCTCCACCCAGACCCTCCCTGCTCTCCACCCAGATCCACCCCCACTCTCCACCCAGACCCTCCACACTCTCTACCCAGACCCTCACCACTCCCTACGCAGACCCTCCCCGCTCCATCCAGACCCTCCCCACTCTCTACCCAGACCCTCCCCACTCTCCACCCAGACCCTCCCTGCTCTCCATCCAGCCCCTCCCCACTCTCTACCCAGACCCTCCCCACTCTCCACCCAGACACTCCCCACTCTCTACCCAGACCCTCACCACTCTCTACCCAGACCCTCCCTGCTCTCCACCGACCCTCCCTGCTCTCCATCCAGATCCACCCCCACTCTCCACCCATACCCTCTACACTCTCCACCCAGACACTTCCCGCTCTCCATCCAGACCCTTCCCGCTCTCCATCCAGACCCTTCCCGCTCTCCATCCAGACCCTCCACACTCTCCACCCAGACCCTTACCACACTCCATCCAGACCCTCTACACTCTCCATCCAGACCCTCCCTGCTCTCCATCCTGACCCTTCCCGCTCTCCATCCAGACCCTCCATGCTCTCCATCCAGATCCTTCCCGCTCTCCATCCAGACCCTTCCCGCTCTCTACCCAGACCCTCACCACTCCCTACCCAGACCCTCCCTGATCTCCATCCAGACCCTCCACACTCTCCATCCAGACCCTCCATGCTCTCCACCCAGACCCTCCCTGCTCTCCATCCAGACCCTCCACACTCCATCCAGACCCTCCATGCTCTCCACCCAGACCCTCCCTGCTCTCCATCCAGACCCTCCACACTCCATCCAGACCCTCCATGCTCTCCACCCAGACCCTCCCTGCTCTCCATCCAGACTCTGCCCCCACCCTCCACCCAGACCCTCCCCACTCTCCACCCAGACCCTCCACACTCTCCATCCAGACCCTCCCCACTCTCCACCCAGACCCTGCCCACTCTCCATCCAGACCCTCCCCACTCTCCATCCAGTCCCTCCCCACTCTCCATCCAGACCCTCCCCACTCTCCATCCAGTCCCTCCCCACTCTCCATCTAGACCCTCCCTGCTCTCCATCCAGACCCTCCACACTCCATCCAGACCCTCCATGCTCTCCACCCAGACCCTCCCTGCTCTCCATCCAGACCCTCCACACTCCATCCATACCCTTCCTGCTCTCCATCCAGACTCTGCCCCCACCCTCCACCCAGACCCTCCCCACTCTCCACCCAGACCCTCCACACTCTCCATCCAGACCCTCCCCACTCTCCAGCCAGACCCTGCCCACTCTCCATCCAGACCCTCCCCACTCTCCATCCAGTCCCTCCCCACTCTCCATCCAGACCCTCCCCACTCCATCCAGTCCCTCCCCACTCTCCATCTAGACCCTCCCCACTCTCCATCCAGACCCTTCCCATTCTCTATCCAGACTCTGCCCCCACCCTCCACCCAGACCCTCCCCACTCTCCATCCAGACCCTCCCCACTCTCCATCCAGACCCTCTCCACTCTCCACCCAGACCCTCCCCACTCTCCATCCAGTCCCTCCCCATTCTCCATCCAGACTCTGCCCCCACTCTCCACCCAGACCATGGTTGAATGCTGCTAATCTGTTGCCATGACATGCCCTGTTAAAACCATTCATTATTCACTGGCTTTGCTTTCTTTGGCCTGCAGCTGTTATTCTGATTGTTTGAGCTGACCATGATGACAGCTCATCTCTGCATACAATGTTGCTTGAGCTGCCTTTGGGGTGGGGCTGAAGTCGAGCGTTTTATTCATATTAAACAGCATTTCTCCAACAAGCAGTAACCAAGGGAATGAAGCACACAGAACAATCAAAAAACTCTTGCACACTTTTCTTGTCAAATTACCAACAAATCCACAAGGATATTAAAATATACATGCATACACCATGTAAATATGAGTATTGAGTCACATGACCAGTATTCATTAAGCATAGGACCCTTATTTAAATGTTATAACTAGATTTTCAAATAAACCTGGCACTTTCTGAGAAGCCGAATCCAATACGAAAACAACCATACCTCGAGCATGGAATCAGCTAGCATATGCCACCAATATGTTGTATTGGACCCTTAGTTACTGGGTTCTAGAGATTCATCTGAATGATCACCTCTGACAAAGCAGCACTCTCGCACTACTCCACTAATGTATCAACCTAGATTATGTGCCTAAATTCTAGACTACAGTTTTACCCATAACCTTCTGACTCAGAGACAAGATTACTATGAAATGACCCAAATTGCTGGCACAATGACCATTAAGGGATAGAAAAGATGAACAAGAAAATAGCCAGGCATTATTGGGAGCGGAAAAACAGATCAAAGTATTGAAAGGTAAAATGTGAAACACAATGCTTTTTCTTTTACAAAAAAAAACACTTGTTTGTTGAGATCCTAAAATTACAATAAAAAGATAGACTTGAACAGTTTCACTGCAGAATTTTAATACATGAGCTGTGTCCAAAAGAGGAACTCTCAAATTAATAGAAATTCTTTGAAACCTTTTTGCATTAGTGTTTGTAATAGGGATCATATTCATCGGTTGAAAAGAAATGTAATTGTTTTGCATTGCCCCAAGGAATAGCCTCCAAAGACATCGGATTCACCAGAAAATTTAATTTTAAACTACAATTTATCAAAATAATAATATAAACTGTGTGAAAGCTTCACTTTGTACTTTGTGAAGCAACCTTGAATTTCTTAATGCATCAGGGTTGAATACAATATGATGATTCATTTAAGAAGAAAGATTGACATTTTATTAAGTGCTTTACAACCACTGAAGTACTTTTTGAAATGTAGTCGCTGTTGTAATGCAGGAAGCATAGCAGGCAATTTGCACACAGCAAGCTCCCACAAACAGCGATGTGATAATGATCAATAATGATGTTGGTTGAGGGATAAATATTGGCAGGCCACCATGGAGCACTCCCCTGCTCTTCTTTGAAATAGTGTCATGGGATCTTTTACGTTCACCTGAGAGGGCAGATAGAGCTTCAGTTTAATGTTGCACAAAATAAGAGCTCAGGGTATGGGGCTAATGTGTTGGCATGGATTAAGGATTGGCTAACACACAGAAGGCAGAGAGTCAAAATTAATGGGTCTTTTTCAGGTTGGAAAGTTGTAACTAGTGGGGTGCTACAAGGATTGGTCCTAGGGCCTCAACTATTTACTATCTATATTAATGACTTGGAGGAAGGGACAGAGTGTAGTGCATCCAGATTTGCTGATGACACAAAAATAGGTGGGAAGGCATATTGTGATGAGGACACAAAGAATCTGCAAAGAGATATAGATCGTTTAGTTTAGTTTAGAGATACAGCACTGAAACAGGCCCTTCGGCCCACCGAGTCTGTGCCGAACATCAACCACCCATTTATACTAATCCTACACTAATCCCATATTCCTACCACATCCCCACCTATCCCTATATTTCCCTACCACCTACCTATACTAGGGGCAATTTATAATGGCCAATTTACCTATCAACCTGCAAGTCTTTTGGCTTGTGGGAGGAAACCGGAGCACCCGGAGAAAACCCACGCAGACACAGGGAGAACTTGCAAACTCCACACAGGCAGTACCCAGAATTGCACCCGGGTCGCTGGAGCTGTGAGGCTGCGGTGCTAACCACTGCGCTACTGTGCCGTCCATAGGTTAAGTGAGTGGGCAAAAACTTGGCAGATGGAGTTCAATGTGGGAAAGTGTGAGGTCATCCACTTTGGTAGGAAGAATAAAAAGGCAGATTGTTATTTAGATGGAGAAAGACTACGAAATACTGCAGTGCAGAGGGATCTGGGTGATCTAGTACATGAAACACAAAACGTTGGCATGCAGGTGCAGCAGGTAATTCGGAAGGCAAATGGAATTTTGGCCTTTATTGCTAGGGGATTAGAGTTTAAAAATAGGGAAGTCTTGTTACAACTATACAGGGTGTTGGTGAGGCCACACCTGGAGTACTGCTGAAGAGGTTAGGCCTTTATTCATTGGAGTTTAGAAGAATGAGAGGTGATCTTATTGAAACACATAAGATTCTAAGAGGGCTTGACAGGGTAGATGTTGAGAATAGGTAGATGGATTTTTGAAATCTTGGGGAATCGAGGGTTATGTGGAGCAGGCCCGAAAGAGGATTTGAGGCCTGGGACAGATCAGCCATGATCTTATTGAATGGCGGGGCAGGCTTGAGGGGCTGAATGGCCTACTTCTGCTCCTATTTCTTATTTTCTTATGTTCTTAATGTCTCATCTGAAAGACAAAACTCCAACAATGCAGCAATGCCACACTATTGCACTAAGGTTTCAGCCTAGATCATAGAATCATAGGCCTCAATAACGGGGAGGCGAGGTGGGTGTGAGGGGGCCCAAGAGCAGGAATGAACTCAGCAAGGTCAGGGCAGTGGGGACCTTGCTTATCTTAATGGCAGGGCCTCATTTTAACAAAGAATGCAGAGTTCCACAACAAATGCAGCAGGTTGGCAGCATGGTTGGTGGGCAGGAGCGGTCACCTGCAGCAGGAGGCCATAGCCGTGGGCTTGTAGGAAAGTCCCTAGCAAGTAGTACGGGGCCTGGCTACTTTGGGGTGGAGGAAGGGATCTGGCTGTGATCGAGAGGATGTGTTGCCTGGTGCAACAGAGGTCCAAGGTTTCTTTTTCAGGCCCAGAGGTCCACTCTGACCCCTTCCAAAAAAAGACTCTGAAAAATAAAACTCAAACTTATCTCCTGGGCCTCTTCTGGTTTCATATCTGGCTCCTGGCAGTTTTCCCCTGATGGAGGAATGGCCACTCACCTGCTCAGGCTTCAGGTTGATATTATAGATTGGATCCTGCTGACATTGTGGCCGGAACTTTCCCAGACCTGTGGAAGCTGCTTTGGAGGCGTGGGGGCTCGGAATTTCTGAAAGAAACACATCAGGTCAGATCCCTGATGTGTTCCCGCCTCCTTGTGCCTTTCCCAGAGGCGGGCACCAGTGGCAACAACTACTAGTCTGGGTAGCCATTAAGGCATTTAAAAGTTCAATTTGCCCCTATTTTGGCACTTCAATGTAATTTTCCAAACATCACGCGGGACCCTCGCTGTGTCTGCATTTCGTCTCCTCACAGGGAATGAGGGAAGTGCAGGTGGTCGGAGCGCCATGACACACGCTGAAGTCTCTTTAAAGGAGTCACATCATACTTTGCTGCACATCCACTGGGAAATCCTTTTGATTGGAAGCGTTTCCCCTGCAGACAGATCGAATGGAATGTGCTGGGCATCAGGATGTGTCTGCCAGCTCCAGCATTGGTATCGCCCTCTCCATCTTGTGCCGCCATCTCCTCCATATACCCGAGCAGCACACACCATTCTCAGTGGGGCTGCCAGCCACCATCCCTTTGGCTGCTCTGATTGGTCCACCCGCATGAGGTGCCCGCCCCGCCATCCCTAATTGGACTGCGAACGCGGAGGCGGACTATTAATTGGCTGCCTCCTGTAAGGTCACGCCAGAGGGTGCACTGCTGACACGAGCAGGATCAGGAACTTGAAATGGTCCCGAGGTGCAAAAATGTTTTAAGTGGAGACAATTCCTGCCCGTTAAAGTCAATCTATATATTGATAATAGGACGCTGTTTCCTTCCTCTGGGTGCACTGCTCGCCTGCTCGAAAGAGCAAGTTAATTTCAGGACTTGGCAGGAAGGAAGTGTGATTGGTGGGGGTAAGCGACTCCCGTTTTTTTTCAGTGCCAGCCCATTCAGCTTTCACCAGGCAGGGGCAGTTAAAACCTGGGCCATAAAACCTTACAGCAGGGAAGGAGGCCATTTGGCCCATCATACCCGTGCCAGCTCTTTGAAAGAGCTATCCAGTTAATGCCGCTCCCCTGCATTTTGCCTTTAGTGCTGCAAATTCGTCTTTTGCAAGTATACATAGTTACTATTGAATCTCCCTCCACCACCTTTTCAAGCAGTGCATTCCACATCACAACAACTGGCTGTGTAAAAAAAATCGCCGCAATCCTGCCCACCACTGCTTGTTTCTTTTGCCAGTTATCTAAGATATGTGTCCTCTGTTATTCACCCTTCTGCCAGTAGAAACAGTCTCTCCCTATCTACCCTATCAAAAATCCTTCATAACTTTGAACACCTTGATTAAATCTGCCCATAATCATTCCTGCTTTAAATAGAACAGTCCCAGCGTTTCCAATCTCCCCAAATAACTGAGTCCCTCATTCCTGGTACCATTCTGGTAAATCTCTTCTGCACCCTCGCTAAAGCCTTGATGTCCTTCTTAAAGCATGTTGCTCAGAATTAGACACAATACTCCAACTGAGGCCTAACTGTTTTTATTTATAAAGACCAGGATCCAATGTGACTTTTTAACAGTCCTCTCAACTTGTCCTGCCACCCGGTCTCTGTTCCTGCACTCCCCTTGTACCGTTTAGCTTATATTGCCTCTCCTCACACTTCTTTCCAAAATGCTTCACTTCATGCTTCTCTGCATTAAACTTCATCTGCCATGTATCTGCCCATTTCACTAGTCTATGTCCTCCTTAAATCTGCTACTATCCTCCTCATTGTTGACTACTTTTCCAAGTTTTGTGTTATCTGTGAACTTTGAAGTTATGTCCTTTATCCCCAAGTCCAGGTCATTCATGTATATAAAAAATAACATTGTTCTGAATTGTCCATCCTCCATAGTGGAAGATGGCCATGACATCAACTAGAATTCATTGAGTTAAGTTTCAGGTGCGATGTGTTCGAAGGTGAGTACTCAGTCCTATATGGGCATGAAAAGATCTGTTGCATGTTGGACACACATAAATCATTGGGTGTGGAAGAGGTGCTTGCGACTCTGGACTTGTGTAGCTCCTAATACCGAGTCCTGGGAACGCCACTGTATGCTTCCCTCCAGTCTAACAACCGTTTACCACTGTTCTATGCTTTCTTTCCCTCAGGCAATTTCATATCCGCACTGTCACTGTCCCTTTAATCACACGGGCTTTGATTTTGCTAGCAAGTCTATTATGGGGCATTTCATTGAAGTCCTTTTGAAAGTCCACAGATGCAGCATCAACCACATTACCCTCATCTACCCTCTGCGCTATTTAATTGAAGAACTCAATAGAGGTAATATACACCAGTCCTGGTATGAGGCTTATACCCACAACCTTCTGATTCTGAGACAAGAGTGCCACCACTGAATCAATTCACAGTACATTCTTGGGCGCTATATAACAATATGATTGCAGTGTAATTGATTCACAAGGGTCTTAACAGCTGCTGAAATGTAGGATATGGTGAGTAAATTAGGTTCCCTGAGGAGAGACTAATTCACAACAGCTCCAGATTTGCCCTCATAATTTTGTCAAAAGAGGTGTCAGAGCTGTTGGAAATTCTTTCATACAAGTTAACTATTACAGTTGTAAAGAAATAAGATTGAGTCCTCCACTTACAAAAGGAAGGCTGAGTTTAACTCCCTCACTCACATTGCTCTAACTTTCTTTCACCAGAGGAATCTATCAATGCGACTGAGAGCTGGAGGACAGTCAGACTTTCCATCTCAACAAGAAGCACAGAGACGGAAAAAGCAGCTGCAGAGACATCTGCAGCCCCTTTCCTGGCAAGAGGAAGCTATGTGATCATTAGTTGCTTTTGGAAAGGAGTGTATCTAAAATAAATAAAAGCTACCTATAGGAAATCTAACTCACAGGATATCTTGTGATTCACTCTGTCCTAAACTGACAAGTTGCACTTAGTACCAAAGCAGTGTACACTGTACTAATGTGGAAGCATAGGATTACAAGCTAGAAACTACTTCTGCCAGCGACATGCTGCAAGAATAAGTCAATCCTTAACCTCCTCAGAGGCTCCATGTGTTTCCTGGAATTCACAGAATAACACTCAGTTACAGCTTCTAGGAATATGGAGGCAAATTGGCTCCAGTTCAACACATGGTTGTTTTCTACTTAAATTGCTGTTTAGAACTGCTTCTTGAAATAAAACCCAGTCGCATGTTTATCCTATGTTGACTGCCAGACATAGCTGAACTGATATTGATTGCAGCTGCTTCACTGAAAACAAACGGGATGATTTTAACTCCCAGATGCAACAGCTCAGTTGTTATTTGCCAGAGAAAGACAAAGATCTGACTACCCAGAGCCTGCCTGCAAGCAGCAAGGTAGATACAGGTGGTGGTGCCCATGGTAGCAGGGACTCAAACTTCCCTTGTGGGGTCGGAAGAAGCACGGCTGCACCTCCTGGCCTCACTAAAAGATTTTTTTAACATACCTTCAGTTGCCTCACTGATTAGAGGTCTTTTAGGCTATGAAAGGGTTTGATAGAGTAGATGTCGAGAAGGTGTTACCACTTGTGGACGAAACCGAAACTAAAGGCCATAATTATAAATGTGTTACCAATAGATCCAATTGGGAATTCAGGCAAAACTTCTTTACCCAAGGTGTGAAAAGAATGTGGAACTTGCTACCACATGGAGTATTTGAGGAAATAGCACAGATGCATTTAAGGGAGGCTAGAGAAACACATGAAGGAGAAAGGGATAGAAGAATATTCCGATAGGGTTATATGAACAAAAGTGTGAGGAGCCTCATGTGGAGCATAAACACCAGCATAGACAGTTGGACTGAATGGCCTGTTTCTGTGCTGTAAAATTAATATCATTCTATGAAGAATCCAATCAAGATAATGTACTCAAGTCCTGATATGAGGCTTGAACCCATAACCTTCTGACTCTGAGGAGGGCATACCACCACTGAATTGATTCAGGGAACATTCATGGGCGCAATGTAAGCTATGATTGCAGTGTACTTGATTCACAAGGGTCTTAACGGCTTCTCAAGAATGTTAGATTTGGTAAGTAAATTAAGTGGTTGACTCTTAACTGCCCTCTGAAATGGCCTTGCAAACAAACTGCTACAGAAAAGTCGAAAAAGAATAAAACTGGACAGAGCACCTGGCATCGACCTAGGCACCGGAAATGACAATGGCACACACCTCAGCAAGCCAAGACGACAAACAACTCAGGCCTGCATCTTTAAAAGAGACTTAGAAGATTCAGCAGGTTTTCCACAAACCATGAACACCTACTACCACCTTAAAATCTTACCCTTTACCTTCTATCTATCTTCTCTTGAGAGTGCAAGTGAGAGTGAATGTATGCGTGAGTGGTGTTGCGAACATTTCAGGGAATGAATATTGTTCAATAAATAGTTAATATTCTGTTTTAAACCTACAAGAAACTCTGTCACTGTCTGTTTATTTGACAAGTAAAACACTCAGGGGCTAACTCATCATTTTAAACAAAACATGATTGCAGTCAGTTGGGAGGTGAATAGCGGGAACCGCCCACACCACTTACCATCTGTCCATAACAAGGGTGTTACCTCTTTTGCAAGTAGGTATAACTGTTAATTTCTAGTTAAAATCCACTTTCTTTGATTTCTAAGAAGGACTAGGCTAATATTAAACTGGGAGTGTCTCGTGGTGGTCAATATCCCTTAGTCATCTAACTGTTTCAAGATTAGAATTCAGTTTTTAGGGTTTAGTCAGTTTTGTCATAAATTCAGTTAACTGTGGCTTAGGGCTGTCTGCAGAAGACCATCTTATCAACTATTACACAGTGGTAGCTTATGTGACTTAATATAGCTATGTTATTAATATTTTACAGTGGGTTGAGTTTTGTGACATTAGGATGTGAATCCTCCTTATCAGAAGCTGCCTCTATGCTCTAAGATGCGGCAACCCTTCAAACAGAGGCATGTCAGAAACATGCCAATGAACCTTTTTAACCTTTAAGGAAAATGACTAAAATAACTTTTTATTCCCGAATTCATAGGAAAAGATCTCTTTTAACCTTATAACCGCTCATTATGGTTGGTTTCCTTCACAGCTAAACAGCAGAAGCAACATGAGATAGGTAGAGCAGAACGAACTCACAACCAATGGATCAGATCAAAGCTCTGCAGCCCTGCCACATCCAGTCGTGAATGGTGGTGGACAATTAAACAACTAACAGGAGGAGGAGGCTCCATGAATATCCACATCCTCAATGACAGCAGAGCAAAAGACAAGGCTGAAACATTCGCAACTATCTTCAGCCAGAAGCGCTGAGTTCATGGTCTATCTTGGCCTCATCATCGGGCCCCCTGTATCACAGTCTTCAGCCAATTCAATTCACTCCACATGATATCAAGAAATGGCTGAAGGCACTGGTTATAGCAAAGGCGATGGGCCCTGACAACATCCTGGCTGTAGTACTGAAGACCTGTGCTCCAGAACTAGCCGCAGCCCCTCGCCAAGCTGTACAACACTGGCATCTACCCAACAATGTGGAAAATTGCCCAGGTATGTCCTGTTCACATAAAGACGGACAAAGTCAACCCAGCCAATTACCGACCTATCAGTCTACTCTCAATCATCAGCAAAGTGACGGAAAGGTGTCATTGTCAGTGCTATCAGCAGCAATTACTCAGCAATAGCCTGTTAACTGATGCTCAGTCTGGGTTCCACCGGGGCACTTGGCTCTGGACCTCATTACAGCATTGGTCCAAACATGGACAAACTAGCAGAACTCCAGAGGTGAGGTGAGAGTGACTTCCCTTGACATCAAGGCAGCATTTGATCAAGTGTCGTATCAAGGAGCCTTAGCAAAATTGAAATCAATGCGAACCAGGGGAAAACTCTGCACTAGTTAGAATCATACCTAGAACAAAGGAAGATGATTGTTGTTGTTAGAGGCCAGTCATCCCAGAACATTACTGCAGGAGTTCATCAGGGTAGTATCCTAGGCCCAACCATCTTCAGCTGCTGCATCAATGACCCTCCCTCCATCACAAGATCAGAAATGGGGATATTTGCTAATGATTGCACAGTGTTCAGCATGATTTGTAACTCCTCAAATATTGAAGCAGTTCATGCCCACATGCAGCAAGACCTGGACAATACTCAGGCTTGGGCTGATGAGTGGCAAGTAACATTTACACCACGTGTCAGGCAATGATCATTTCCAACAAGAGAGATTCTGACCATCTCCTCTTGATGTTCAACGGCATTACCATCATTGAATCCCATCACCATCAACATTGTGGGGTGGGGGTGGGTGGTCACCATTGACCAGAAACTTGACTGGAGTAACCACATAAATACCGTGGCTACAAGAGCAGATCAGAGGCTGAGTACGCTGTGGTGAATAACTCATCTCTTGACTTCCCAAAGCCTGTCCACCATCTACAAGGCACATGTCAGGAGTGTGATGGAATACTCTCCACTTGTCTGGATGAGTGCAGCCCCAACAACACTCAAGAAGCTCGACACCATCTAGGACAAAGCAGCCCACTTGATCAGAACCACATCCACCACCTTAAACATTCACTCCCTCTACCACTGGTGTGCAGTGGTACCATCTACAAGATGCACTGCAGCAACTTGCCAAGGCTCCTTCAACAGCATCTTCCAAACCCACGACCTCTACCACCTAGAAGAAGAAGGGCAGAAGACGCATGGGAACACCACCAGCTGCAAGTTCCCCTCCAAGCCACACACTATCCTGACTTGGAAATATATTGCCATTTCTTCACTGCCACTGGGTCACTGGCAAGTCGAAGAGACTTAGCAGTTGGCAGGAAAAAAGACAGAAGCGCAAGGGGAGAGCCAACTGCAAAACAGCCCTGACAACCAATTTTATCTGCAGCACCTGTCACTCTAGTATTGGCCTTTATAGCCACTCCAGGCACTGCTCCACAAACCACTGACCACCTGCAGGTGCTTACCCATTGTCTCCCGAGACAAGGAGGCCAAAGAAGAAGAAGAGAAGAAGACTGGGTCAAAATCCTGACAGCACTGTTGGTGTACCTTCACCAGATGAACTGCAGCAGTTCAAGAAGGCAGATCACCACCAGCTTCTCAAGGGCAATTAGGAATATTAGGAATGGGCAACAAATGCTGGCCTTGCTAGTGACAGGCACATCCCAGGAACGAATAAAAAGATAAAAAAGGGTCCCGGTGTTGAGACTACTTTACTACAGTTCCAGATTTGGCCCCTTGATTTTGTTAAGAGGTGGCACAGCAGATGGAAGTTCTTTCATACAAGTAAAATACATAGTTGTAAAGAAATATGAAAGATGTCCTTCATTCACAAAAAAGAAGATTGTGTGTTTAACTCCTTGACTCTCATTGCTCTAACTTTCTTCAATCACTGTCTATCAATCTGGACTGAGAATTGGAGTATAATGAGGCTTTTCAACGCAACACAAGAGGATAAAGCATTTTTGCAGATGTCTGAAGCTCCTTTCCTGGCTGGAGGAGTCTATGTGATCGTGTCAGTATAGGATTACAAGTTAGAAGTAATGCAAACTATTTCTGCTAGCTGCAGGCTGCGGAAGTCAATCTTTGATCCCTTCACACGGCCAGTGGGTTTCCTGGAATCCTTCTGCTCAACACTCAGTTGCAGCTTCTATGAATATGGCTACGACTTAACACGTGGGCCAGATTTTGTGGTAGTAATGGCAGTGAAACTGTCACTATCCTTACTCCTCTGAAACTGATAGCAACTTCTGAAGTCTGCACAAGTACAGTTAAAAATGTGGAAATCCAGAAGTTGTTGTCAGTGATTCTACGCTTTTCCAGAGAGGTCAATAGTGAAGCTCCACCCAGTCTACAATCAATTAGAAATCACTGATCTGAAGAGAACTTGCCCTTTTGTGTTATTAGTTTTGCTGTAAAAACCCTTGAAAACATTGCACCTCGTTGAATGAGGTGTAACTGGGTTTCTAACTAAGTTCATTATTACTGCTGAATAACTTCACTGGACCTGGAAAACTAATTTTACCTTTATATGGAATATCAAATTTCTCCAATTTGATAAAGTAATTTTCACATTTTTAAAATAATATTTTATTTATGTATTTCAACTTCTACTTTAACCTGGTGTTTATGTCCCAATCATTGATTTTATTCTCTGTATAATTTAATTAAAAATGAAAGATAATCAGTGCATTTTACTTCCTTGCTGCCTGTGAGAATACTTCAATGTGATTGGCTGTTTGCCTTCCTTGATGCCATCACTGTTGCTGGACACCTGGTGTTCGTTTGACTAGAAGCCAGATTCAGACTGACATTGGGATAAGGGGAATGTCATGCCGCAGATATTGATAGATCTTTTTAGCAGCTTTCTTCAAAGTCAGCAGTGAGTGCCGTCACTTCGCCACTAACCACAAAATCCAGGCCATGGTTATTTTCTATTTAAATAATTGTTTTGCACTGCTCCTCAATAATCCCAATCACAAGTCAATCTTTCATTGACTGCCAGACAGATTCCAAATTATGTCGATTACAGCTGTTTTACTGAAAACAGAAGGGTTGGTTTGAACTGCTGAATGCCACAGCTCAGTTGTTTTGCTATTTCCAGTGGAAATAGAGAATTGTTCGATGGAGGCAGATGAAGATTGAATGGTTCAGAGGCAGCAAGGTAGATGCAAGCAGGTCTTACAGCTGGGGTGAGGTGTGTTGAGGGGAGGATGTGGTGCTCGGGGCAGTGGGCTTTCCTTGTGGGGTCTGAAAGAGTACTAATACTTGCTTCGCGACATCATTACCTAGCAAGGCAGCTGTGGTGGGCACCTTGCTCAGGAACAGGTGAAAATGCCATTAGGGTCCCCTGTGCGCCATGGGACCCTGATTTACATTTATTAATGAGGCTTATGCCAGTCAGGGGGGAGCCTCGTCCATTGCCAAAACCATCGGCATTAAAATGGCAGACCGGCGGGCTCAGAGCAGAGAATGAATCTGCTCTATTTTAATTCCTCCCACACCCCCACTCTTGTCTCATTGAGCTCATTCTCTTTACAAGGCACTCGGCCATGAACTCTATCCACTCATACCTCATTTATGATGCCAAAGGTACCACCATGATTATTGGCAAAGTGGCAAAGCAAAGCCATTCATAATAGTTGGTATTAGCCTACACCTCTGATGCAAGCACCAACTCCAACAGCAACCTGGCTAACCTGCTCACGACTGGACCATACCAGCCAACCAAGTGCTTTTGCTACTGACATTGTTGCTCTGTACAATATTTTCCCCAGTCTTTTGGGAAGGTAGTGACACCTAACAGAAGGTTGTAAACAGTTGCTTTATAAATGTGGATCCATTGCTGTAGAAATCACCTTGCCTTATAAATGGAATTGCAATCTACAGCACTGTATGTTGTACCAGCATTGTACAATTCACTGAGGTAAGATTCTACACCATTTCTCTCTGGCACACCCTTGATATGAAAACAACACCAGGTTTCTAAGCCTGGTTGTTGAGAATCAATTCGAAGGGGGGACATCAAGTCAGTATACACAAGTACAAAGCCCTCAGGAGAAGACTATGTGAGCGACAGCCACAATGTCTTACCCTTAGATTATCTCAAGATCCAAGGAGGTTGTGAATGTCCAGAAATAAAATTATTAAGGTTTGTCAAATGGTACACCCATGTGCTCAGTGTCCAGAACTGTTCATTCTTGCTATTGGTTCAATGTAATTACCTGGAAAGGGTTTTTCTGGTAGTATTCAATAAAGAACTCTCTACTCTTTATTCAAGAAGGGACTGCTACCTCTTATTTTATTCTTTCATGGAATATGGGCATCGCTGGCAAGCCCAGCATTTCTTGCCCATCCCGAATTGCCCTTGAGAAGGCAATGGTGAGCTGTCCTCTTGAACTGCTGCAGTCAATCTCATGTAGGTATGCCCTCAGTGCTGTTAGGGAGGGAATTCCTGGATTTTGATCCACCGACAATGAAGGAACAGCAATATATTTCCAAGTCAGGATGGTGTGTGACTTGAAGGGGAATTTGCAGGTGTTCCCATGTGTCTGCTGTCCTTATCCTTCTAGGTGGAAGAGGTCACAGGTTTGGAAAGTGCTGTCAAAGGAGGCGTGATGAGTTGCTGCAGTGCATCTTGTAGATGGTACACACTGCTGCCTCTGTGCGTCAGTGGTGGAGGGAATGAATGTTTAAGGTGGTGCATGGAGTGACAATCAAGCAGGCTGCTTTGTCCTGGATAGTATCGAGCTTCCTGAGTGTCGGTGGAGCTGCACCTATCCAGGCAAGTGCAGAGTATTCCATCACACTCCTGACATGTGCTTTGTAGATGGTGGACAGGCTTTGGGGAGACAGGAGGTGGGTTACTTGCCGCAGGATTCTCTGACCTGCTTTTGGCGCCACAGTATTTATGTGGCTACTCCAGTTCAATTTCTGATCAATGGCAACCCCCAGGATGTTGATAGTGGAGGATTCAGTGATGGTAATGCCATTGAATGTCAAGGGGAGATGGTTAGACTCTTATTGGAGATGGTGATTGCCTGGCACTTGTGTGGCGCGAATGTTACTATGCACTTATCAGCCCAAGCCTGAATATTGTCCCAGTCTTGCTGAATGTGGGCACGGACTGCTTCAGTATCTGAGGAGTTGCAATTGTGACTGAACATCATACAATCATCAGCCAACATCCCCCTTCTGACCTTATGATGGAGGGAAGGTCGTTGATGAAGCAGCTGAAGATGGTTGTGCCTAGACCTCTTGTAGGCAGTTGGAATCAATAACAAATCTATGATTTCGACCAAGGATGCTACATATGGATACCAAAACACGAGATCGACATGTGCCTCCCTGAACTTTAGACAATTACCTCTGGTTTCAGCACGTTGGAGAAACGTGAACAATTAGCATGGCTGAAGTTGGCAATATTGATGCAGCAAGGTATACATTTTCCTGTGCAGGGCCTTGAAGGAAAAGGTCATATGCCTCGTTTCTAACAGGTGACATTTATAGACCTGTCATGTCAACCTTGTACTCACACGGAACACAACATATACTTTCTATGCATAATTACGTACATTATCTGCTATTGGACAGTTTGGTCATCCTTATATTGTCCTACAACCAGCTATTACCTATCACTTGAACCTAGTGGCGTTTCAATGCCCAGTCAAAAGCACACTTCATGGGAGAAACAAAGGCAAATATAGTGACTTAAAATAATTCTTTGCATTCTTTATATTCCTTGAATGTGTCCTACCCATGTCTATTATGTATACTTCATAACCTTCCCCATGAAACTGAGACTTCAGATTTTTTCCTCCAGTTGTCTTCTGTTCTTACTTTCTAGCAGGAGTAATCATTTCATTTTGCAATATCCCTTTGGATAACTTTCAATTTACCTTGCGATTTATTTCCCTGCAATCAATTATGGTACCTGCCTCAATGAAGCACATCCTGTTGTGTGCCCTGACTTTTACAAAAAGCAAAGAACTAAGTAAATCAATAAGTCAATGGGTATGAATAGCAGGCAGAGACTGTAGGAGGCATTACAGGAGGGAAGGGGCAGAGAACTGGTACGTATTGGGCAGTTGCCAACTAACACAATAGCACCGGGAATCATCTCATGTCAGCATTCAGTAAATAATACCGGCTTTTTTTAAATTCATTCACGGGATGTGGACGTCGCTGGCTAGGCCAGCATTTATTGCCCATCCCTAATTGCCCTCGAGAAGGTGGTGGTGAGCTGCACGATGCATATTGCTGATACATCTTGCTATCCTTGTTTAGAAAGTGTGGAATAAGTAAAGACCATTCAGTCCATTACTTTGATCAGGTCATGTACAATTTTCCATTACATGGTTTCTTTTGAACTTATTTATATTTCCTAAGACAGGTGACTAAACAGAAGTAATAGTTCCACGAGGTCAGAACTGTGAACTGTCGCCAGATAATCATCTATACTTAAATTGACCTTTAGAAATTTCTGATAGGCACCAGAGTGGTAAGGATGTGGATGTCACTACCACACGGAGTGGTTGAGGTGAATAATATAGACCCATTTTAGGGGAAGTTAGATAACTACATGACGGGGGAAAGAATAGAAAGATATGTTGATAGGGTGAGATGATATAAGGTGGGAAGAGGCTTGTGTGAAGCATAAACATCAGCATAGACCTGCTGGGCTGAATGTTCTGTTTCTGTGCTGTAAATTCAATGTAACTTTGAGCCTTGTGATGAAGGACACCTTTCTGAAAATAGAAATAAAAAAGAGAGACTTGTATTTATATAGCACCATTCATGACCACTGAACATCCCAAAATGCTTTACAGCCAATGAAGTACTTTTTAAGTATAATTAGTGTTGTAATGCAGGAAACATGGCAGTCAATTTGCGCACAGCAAGCTCCCACAAACAGCAATGTGATAATGGCCAGATAATCTGTTTTAATGATGTTGATTGAGGGATAAATATTGACCAGGACACCGGGGATAACTCCCTTGCTCTTCTTCGACATAGTGCCAAGGGATCTTTTACATCTACCTGAGAGGGCAGATGGGACCTTATTTTAAGGTCCTATCTGAAATATGGCACCTCCGGCAGTGCAGCATTCCCTCAGTACTGCACTGGATTGTCAGCCTTGATTTTTGTGCTGAAATCCTGGAGCGGGACTTGAACCTGGCACCTTGATACTCAGAGGCGAGTCACAGGCCCAAAAAGGTCACAAGAGCAAAGTGCAACTTATTTACAGGTTGGAAACAATACTGAGATCTCACCGATCAGCTCAAGGGAATTATCGTTCATTATTTTCTGAGTAAGCTAATGCAAAGAAATGATTCCAAGTATTGCAGAATATGATAAGCAGAATATATAAAAGCCCATTGATCAAACCAAAGAGAATTTGGAAGACGCAAAACTATGTCCAATGACATTGTTATATTTTAATCTAATTTCTGATTTGCAAGTAAGAAATTAAACACAACAAATATGAGGGACTGTGTAGCACAGTTGATTAAACACTTTAACCTCTGGCACCTCAATGCAAATCCAGCCTGGGTGATGGGTGAGTATCTTCTCCCTGCAGCAGCTGTGAACTTCCTTTATGAAATGTTTTTGAACAAGATGGTCTTACCAGGACAACTGGTAATCTGGACATGAAATGTTGGCATCAATGGAAAAAACTAGTTCACAAATGTCCTTTAGGGTACATTACCTGCCCACCTGCACCTGGTCTGGCCCATATGCAATACCAGTCCCACACCAAACTTGTTGACTCTTAACTTCCCTCTGAAGTGGCCTAAAAAGCTACTCAGTTTGGATCAATCTGCTACAAAGAATTAGCAGTTCAAGAAGAAGGCCAACCAGTGCCTCTCAGTACAACGAGGGATGTGTAATAAATACCAGCCTTGCCAGTGATGCCCAGTTCCCAAGAATAAACCTTTTTGGAAATGCAGCAGCGAAAGAGAGCAACAACCCTCTTCAAAATCTGCCCAACCAAAGATAATGACCGGGATTTTACCGTGTAAAGACGGGAGTCCTCCGAGGCAGCCGAGATGTAAAATGGCAGGCGATGACGTCAGGTTGGGTCCCCATTTTACGCTGGACGGAGGGCGGGCGAGATCGAGGCGCCCCTCACCCTCCGCTTAGAGTCAATTAAAGGCCACTTGAGGTTGTTAATAAACCAATTGACAGCCATTTTACGTTGGCTGTCAGACTTTATGGCAGTAAAATGAGTCGAAGGAGGTGTCGGGAACCCAGCAGCTTTAAAAGAGCAGCAGGCAGTGTCTCTATGAAGGAATTGGAGATACTTTTTTTTGGTTCATTGTTCATTGATATTTCTTTGCGTGACTTTAAAGTTTGGGGTAGTTTCTGCTGGTTCAGCAGGGGTCATCTGAGTGTTAAGTCACTCCTGGTCAGGCCCCAGCAGTGTTGATTTATTGGGTGAAGGGGAGGGGGTTGTGTGTGCCTGTCCTTACAGCAGGCTGGTAATACCTGAACTAATTCCATCACAGGAACACAGCATCAGTGGGAATTGTGCAGTTTGGAGGCGGCTCATCTAATGAGGAGGACTAAGCCCCAAGGAGGGACAGGAGGACGACTGGCCAGGGGAACCAGCAACCTGCTGGCACAGTGCAGCCTCGTAATGGGGGAGGGGGAGAAGGTGGCAGAGTGGCCCGGGTGCAACCACCTGTCAGCAGACGAGCCTACCCAGCAAGCAGGGTCTACCGCTCATGCTTGAGCTTTCTACAACTGTCAGAGCGCCAGTGCCAAAGAAGACTGCATCTGTCACAGGAAACTGTCACATCTCTGTGTGAGATGCGGGCAGCAGAGGTCACTTCCAACTGTGTGGGTGGTCATCCAATGCCAGTCGCACTGAAGGTAACAGTAGCACTAAATTTCTATGCATCAGGCTCGTTCCAGGCTTCATCGGCAGACATGTGCAGAGTCTCCCAAGCATCAGCGCATCATTGCATTAAGGTGGTGACTGATGCCATATTCAGGGGTGCCAACAGGTCCATCAAGTTCAAGATGGACGCCACCAGTCAGGTCGAAAAAGCCAGAGGCTTCAGCAACATTGCTGCGTTCCCCATGGTCCAAGGCGCAATAGACTGCATTCATGTGACCATTAGAGCACCTACAGGTCAGTCAGGGGCCTTCATTAATCGAAGGGGGTTCCAGTCAATGAATGTTCAAATTGTCTGTGACAACCATAAGGGAGTATTGCAGGTGTGTGCTCCTTATACTGGAAGCAGTCACGATACATTCATTCTCCGGAACTCCCAGGTGCCAGCACTATTCAGCCCTCCTGAATGCCTGAAAGGCTGGATACTTGGCAACAGGGGTTATCCGCTGAAGACATGGCAGATGATACCGGTGAGGAACCCAAGGAATGAGGCAGAGGAACATTACAATGAGAGCCATGCGACCACCAGAGTGACCATAGAACAGACGATGGGTCTTCTCAAAATGAGATGGAGGTGTCTCGATCGCTCAGGTGGAGTATTCCAGTAGTCGCCATCAAGGATTTCTAGAATTATTGTCGACTGATGGGCACTTTATAACCTGGCGATGGAGAGGGGAGAGGCCCTGAAGGATGATCAAGATCAGCGCGAGGCATCCTCAGACGAGGATGGTGATATGAATGAGGAAGAGGGACTGCAGCCACCTGAACGGCGGGGAAACGGAGCTGAATGTCTGGGGGAGTTAAGTGCAAGGGAGACCCGGGAGGCTCTAATACTTAGGCGTTTCTCCTGAACAGAGACTCAGCAACCAGACACTCACATGGCAGTCTGAGATGAGGCATTAACAGGAGCTGGAAGTGCAGAGGCACTCACCTTCAGGGGGAAATCTCAGCTGATACGAGCCACCTTTCCATCAAACACCACACAGCCCAAATCTGTCACTTCGCAAATTATCCTTCTCATGCAGATCAACCAGCTTGCCTACAACATCAGCAATGACTTGTGACATATGAAAATGCCAAGTGAAAAATGTAATAAGTTTTAGTGCGTTTAAAAAATAAATAAATAATAAAAATAGCCAATATAACTCTTTTATTCAAAAAGGGAGAGACACAGAAAGCAGGAAACTACAGGCCAGTTAGCTTAACAACTGTCTTAGGGAAAATGTTAGAAGCTATTATTAAAGACTTTATAACAGGGCACAATTGCTAATGTTGTCCCCTTGTTTAAGAAGGGTAGCAGGGATAATCCAGGTAATTATAGACCGGTGAGCCTGACGTCAGTGGTAGGGAAGCTGCTGGAGAAGATACTGAGGGATAGGATCGATTCCCATTTGGAAGAAAATGGGCTTATCAGTGATAGGCAACATGGTTTTGTGCAGGGAAGGTCATGTCTTACCAACTTAATAGAATTCTTTGAGGAAGTGACAAAGTTGATTGATGAGGGAAGGGCTGTAGATGTCATATACATGGACTTCAGTAAGGCGTTTGATAAGGTTCCCCATGGTAGGCTGATGGAGAAAGTGAAGTTGCATGGGATCCAGGGTGTACTAGCTAGGTGGATAAAGAACTGGCTGGGCACCAGGAGACAGAGAGTAGCAGTGGAAGGCAGTTTCTCAAAATGGAGACGTGTGACCAGTGGTGTTCCACAGGGATCCGTGCTGGGACCACTGTTGTTTGTGATATACATAAATGATTTGGAGGAAAGTATAGGTGGTCTGATTAGCAAGTTTGCAGACGACACTAAGATTGGTGGAGTAGCAGATAGTGAAGGGGACTGTCAGAGAATACAGCAGAATATAGATAGATTGGAGAGTTGGGCATAGAAATGGCAGATGGAGTTCAATCAGGGTAAATGCGAGGTGATGCATTTTGGAAGATCCAACTCAAGAGTGAACTATACAGTAAATGGAAAAGTCCTGGGGAAAATTGATGTACAGAGAGATTTGGGTGTTCAGGTCCATTGTTCCCTGAAGGTGGCAACGCAGGTAAATAGAGTGGTCAAGAAGGCATACGGCATGCTTTCCTTCATCGGACGGGGTATTGAGTACAAGAGTTGGCAGGTCATGTTACAGTTGTATAGGACTTTGGTTCGGCCACATTTGGAATACTGCGTGCAGTTCTGGTCGCCACATTACCAAAATGATGTGGATGCTTTGGAAAGGGTGCAGAGGAGGTTCACCAGGATGTTGCCTGGTATGGAGGGCACTAGCTATGAAGAGAGGTTGAGTAGATTAGGATTATTTTCATTAGAAAGGCGGAGGTTGAGGGGGGACCTGATTGAGGTGTACAAAATCATGAGAGGTATAGACAGGGTGGATAGCAAGAAGCTTTTTCCCAGAGTGGGGGATTCAAATACTAGGGGTCACGAGTTCAAAGTGAGAGGGGAAAAGTTTAGGGGGGATATGTGTGGAAAGTTCTTTACGCAGAGGGTGGTGGGTGCCTGGAATGCGTTGCCAGCGGAGGTGGTAGATGCAAACACGATAGCGTCTTTTAAGATGTATCTAGACAGATACATGAATGGGCAAGAAGCAAAGAGATACAGACCCTTAGAAAATAGGCGACATGTTTAGATAGAGGATCTGGATCGGCGCAGGCTTGGAGGGCCGAAGGGCCTGTTCCTGTGCTGTAATTTTCTTTGTTCTTTAGAAAAATTCAAGGTAATCATGCAGAGTCAATATGGTTTTGTGAAAGGGAAATCATGTTTAACCAATTTATTGGAGCTCTTTGAGGGAGTTACATGTGCCGTGGATGAAGGGGAACCGATGGATGTACTGTACTTAGATTTCCAGAGGGCATTTGATAAGGCACCACGTCAAAGATTATTGCAAAAAATAAAAGCTCATGGTGTAAGGGGTAACATATTGGCATGGATAGAAGATTGGCTAGTCAACAGGAAACAGAGAGTAGGCATAAATGGGTCATTTTCTGGTTGGCAAGATGTAACGAGTGGTGTGCCACTGGGATCTGTGCTGGAGCCTCAATCTTTACAATTCATATAAATGACTTAGATGAAGGGACCGAAGGTATGGTTGCTAAATTTGCTGATGACACAAAGATAGGTAGGAAGGTAGGTTGCGAAGAGAACGTAAGGAGGCTACAAAGGGATATAGATAGGTTAAGTGAGTGGGTAAAAATCTGGCAGATGGAGCATAATGTGGGAAAATGCGAAGTTGTCTATTTTGGCTGGAAGAATAACAAAGAAGCATATTATCTAAATGGTGAGAGACTGCTGAGCTCGGAGATGCAGAGGGATCTGGGTGTCCTAGTGCATGAATCACAAAAGGTTAGTATGTAGGTACAGCACATAATTAGGAAAGCTAATAGAATGTTATCGTTTATCGTGAGGGGAATTGAATACAAAAGTAAGGAGGTCATGTTTCAGCTATACAGGGCATTGGTGAGACCACATCTGGAGTACTGTGTACAGTACTGGTCTCCTTATTTAAGGAAGGATGTAAATGTGTTGGAGGCAGTTCAGAGAAGGTTTACTAGACTGATACCTGGAATGGGTTGGCTGTCTTATGAGGAAAGATTGGACAGGCTAGGCTTGTATCTGCTGGAATTTAGAAGAGTAAGAGGCGACTTGATTGAAACATATAAGATCCTGAGGGGTCTTGACAGGGATGATATGGAAAGGATGTTTCCCTTTGTGGGAGAATCTAAAACCGGGGTCACTGTTTAAAAATAAGGGGTCGCCCATTTAAGACAGAGATGAGGAGAAATTTTCTCTCTCAGAGGGTTGTGAGTCTTTGGAACTCTCTTCTTCAAAAGGCGGTAGAAGTAGAGTCTTTGAATATGTTTAAGGCAGAGGTAGATAGATTCTTGATAAGCAAGGGGGTGGAGGGTTATCGGGGGTAGATGGAAATGTGGAGTAATGAGTTCAGCCAAGAACTTATTGAATGGTGGAGCGGGTTCGAGGGGTTGAGTGGCCTACTCCTGCTCCTAATTCATATACATCAAATAATTATTTACAAATTGCACCAGTGACCCCGGAGTGCTGTTTGTGTGATTTTTTGATATGTTTGCGAGTGCTCACGCACGTAGACGACTCCTCGCCACCAGCCACAACAGAGGCAGGTAGCTGATCAGGCTGCTACGTTGCCTAGGATGACTTTGGCGGGCGTCCTCTGCCTGCCCGAGGCCATGCGGGTTGCAGCATCTCAAGGTGACCCTAAGAAGTCTCAGGAACTCCCTCTGACATCCTGGAGTATGCGGTGCTGATGTCACTGGCAGAGGGGACAAGGAACTGAAGGATGCATCAGCACCGCCCTGAGGAGAGCTCCCATATGAAATCTGCTGCTGCCCCTGTGCCCTCTCGAGGCCCAGTTGGCCCTCTCTGCTAACCTCAGAGAGATGAGCAGCTTTCAAATGTCGCCTGAGCACCAAAGGCAGATTTCTAATGCTCTTGTCCATGGAGCCCACTCTCTCTGTGAGGTTATGCATGGCCCTCCACTGCAGCCGCCAATCTTCAGTGGAGGAAACCAGATGGACAGATAACAGGGACTGTGCGGTACTCAAGCTCTGGATGGACATCTCCAGTGTCTGAGTCATAGCACACCAAGTCTCTGGTAACTCCGCCAAATCTCCACACACCACACGCTGCACTTGCAGCATCTCCCGTCGAATGGATGTCAGCAGAGGCTCATCATTAGCTCGTGGCTCTGCACTGGTCCAGCCTCCCACATTCCTCTGATTGGCAGAGGCATTGGCCGGCAATTGTGTGGTGCTAACTCCAGGTTGTGACCACGAATCAGAGCAGACACGCATCCCAACCGAGGTGAATGTCTCTGAGCTGGTGCTTGATGCGGGGTGAGGGTGTGACGTTGCACCCTCTGAGGTCCCCTCCTCATCCTCAGAGATGGACAGATGAGCCCTGGAGACGCTGCCTGGCTGCTACTGTGTTTCACCTGCAGGGAAAATCAGAATGATCAGTTGCGATCAGCACTCCTGACTGGAGGACATGTCATAGACTGCAATGTGGGCACATGTGTGTGATTTTATGTTTGAGAATACCCTTCAGTGCCTGAAACAATCATCGCACCACACCCCCATGCCCCCCTCGACCACATGCTGGGAACTCACTCTCCTGGCCAGGTGCCCTGGCCTTGCCATCAGCTATAGCGTGCCCTCCGTCCTCCCCTGCTAGCATTAATGCATCCCCCTCTGGTCTGCTCAAATATGCCAGGTTGGCCATGCCACCACCGGTCCGGGACCTCTCACGGGCATTATGTGTCCTCTTCTCCTGTGTAGACACAAAGCAATTAGTTAAGACATATTAATTGAAAGATCACCCACTTACTCCTTGGGCTGAGTGCTGCATCTCAAACCAATGCAAGTGAAGTGCATAGATGGAAAACATCTGGACCACTGAGCGGCGCAGATGTGCCCATTATGCGGCCCGAGGCATGGCTGCAGCCGATCATTGACCATGGATAGCTTCCACCTTGCAGCATCAGCACCCATTGACCCGCCCGTGCCACATAAAAGATGAGATGACTGCGGAATGCCCCTTAACCTGGCAGAGCGCAGAAGTTCATTCACCCTCTTGCCCCACTGGAGCCTTGCCTCAGCTGCCTGGAGGAGGACATGTAAGGAGTCCTCTGAGAAGCTGAGGGGGGGTCATGTGGCTACTCCTCCCTTCCATTGCTGCAAGCAGGTTCTGGTGGGGTTCAGTTTTATTTTCAATTGTTGGATTGGCGTTGAAATCCTCCTCCAGTCCTTTCACCCTCTGTCTCTTGTCTTTCCTTTGCAGCAGTTGCTGCTCCCAATGTCCTCCTTGCTGCAGGTAAGCCTCTCGGAGCCACAGAGGTTGATGAAAGCCCTTTTAAATGGTTTTCAGCAACCTCTTCCAGCTCTCGCCCTGCTCCCACTGACACTCAGCCTCCTGCCTGCGCGCGCCCTTTTCATTCAGAAATACGCTGCAGGGCCGCTAATTGGCTGCCTTGCGCGCGATAGCGGCAACAGCGAGGCACGGAGCGGGAGCGAGTTCTTCACCCGCTTCCGCCTCCCCGAACTCGGAGCCGCCGACTATGGTAAAATTCTTGCCAATGTCAATCAAGCACCTACAGATTTGCAAGACAAAGGGGGTGTTCATATTATTGAATTTGCCTTTTCAAACAGTGATAGGGTAGATTGTCTAGTTCTGTACATATGTCAATAGAGTGGAAAAAGTTTTTGTATCTATAGGGTTGAGAGTTTGGAACTTACTTTTGTGCTCTATATACCCAAAGCCTGCTTACAAACAGGGAAAGTGAAAGGGACTGGGGATAAATGAACGCTTGATAATCCTGCAAAAAAATTACTCAACCATTGCAACACCATGGTACGGTATTCATCCAAATAATATATTATTTGCATTTCAATTGTATAGTTGAATATTTTTCCCATGCAACTTGGCATTATTCTAAATGAATTATACGAGGTAGTCGATCAAATCTTGGATAATTACAGAAAAATTGCAGTGACATTTGTAAGGAGCAATGCAATATGTAACTTTATGTGAACGTTTTCATAATTAGGTCTGCTAACAAAGCAATAAAATACAAAACTGAATATCTCGCACTGACATTTCACATTTCAGTGAAATTAAGAAACACTAAATATATTACTCACAGCAGCAGAATTTTCACCAACGTAGAAATCCCAGCAGAACAGCACCTGGCATTTTCATTACAATCAAAATTTAATTCAAAATTATACTGCATTAGTCCATCAAGCTGTGCATTCCATCTGCCCTTCCTGTTTTGAAGGATTTCCTTTACAATCAATAAAGAAGTTAATTTTACAGACCAGTAGAACCTGCAACATAAATTACAAATTTCCTCATTGTACCTTGCAGTTTAACTCTCAAAAATGAATCTCGTCATCTTTGAACCATGGCAGAGTCTTTATTTTGTTTCAATCATTATTTGCTGATATAATGTTCTCTGGGCAGAAAGCTGTCTAGGAAAAAAAATACCTTTGAGTAAAGGCACTAGACTTGACAGTGCCAGTTCCGGCTCAGCAGGTAGAACTTCCATCTCTGAGCCATATGGTTGTGGGTTTAAGGCTCAGTACAGTGACAGGAGCAGAAAAATCAAGGCTGGCACTACAGTATTGAGGGAATGCTGCACTGTCAGATGTGCCGTCTTTCAGCTGAGGTGTTCAACTACAATCTCATCTGCTCTCAAAGGCCAATGACACTGTTTTGAACAGCAGGGGAATTTTCCCCAGTGACTTGGCCAATATTTATGCCTCCGTCAACATCACTAAAAGAAAAAAAATATCCAACTTGCTGTTTGTGGGATCTTGCTGTGTGCATATTGGTTTCCTACATTCCAACAGTGACTACGCTTGAAAAATTACTCCATTGGCTGTACTGCTCTTTAGATGTCCTGAAAGGTGCTATATAAATGTAAGCCTTTCTTTACTTTCTAGAAGATGAAGTGCAAAATGGACAAGCTTCAAACCATATTCTTAGTAAGGAAAGCAAGACTGAGGTCATATTATTCAATTTGTTTTTTCGGCTTCCCCCCCTCCCCCCCCACCCTCTCCCCCCAACTCCACCCCCACCTTCACCTTCAGTTCCCAAGTGCCAGAGGCCATCCAGCTCAGTGACCAAGTAGCCATTCTTCGTATGCAAGCCCAGACAGTTAATATCAGCAGGCAATTTGACTGTGGAGTCCATCACAGGCAGAACTAATCCCTGCATGTTCAGAAAGAGTCGTTGGATGGCGATGATGTGTGGGAGCTTTGACTAATCTTTCTCTTCCTAAATCAGTGACACTGAGGCTAAGTGAGGCCTCACCAGAGTGGCAGCTGGGATTATCCAATGCAGAACAAAGCAATGGTCAAACGGTGACTTTGGTGGGTGGTTCAGTACCACAAGAAGAGGTATGTTTACCAACTTAACCATCAGTGAAGAGCCCACAATGTTTATTTTTTTCAAAGAAAAGTTGCAAATGTAAATTATTTTCACACCTGCTTTCAACTACTCTATGCAACGTTCATGCCCGAGAGAACATGCAGGCAGTAACCTACTTCCAGACTGTGTTAGTGATCTTAGAGGGCAGATGAGACAAGATCAGAGTGCCTAGCCTTCACTTGGCACCTTCTATTCTTGGCATTACTCCAACTGGGAACTCATCGCACCCGATATTATAAGTGTAAACCTGCATCTCTGGCACAGTGAATCAATTCTCCAGCATGGCACATCACACCTACTGACCAGCCATATTATTAATATCAAGATATGCTTAATAGAAACAAATACTTATAGTAACTCATTGAAAACATGTGTTCTGCAATTATTTGGACCTTAAATCATAAACTGATGGCACTATGTATCAGGAATGCTCAAAATTCCACAGCCTTTTTGGCCCACTCCCACTCTAGCCCCTGTAACCCCAAGATGGGCACCAACCTCCTCCTGGAGTTTTTGCGAGGTTTTGCAAGAAGAGGAAGCAATACGTGGCTCATACAAGGTTAGAGGGGATGTGGTTGGGGCTGGATCTCTCATTGAGGACAGTCACGTGTCCTTTATATAAAAGGAGCTGAGAGGGCACTTTTTCTGTCTTTCTGAGGGAAAACCCCAAAATACCAGTGGCATGAAAGCCTGAATTAGAATTAGAACATTACAGCGCAGCACAGGCCCTTCGGCCCTCGATGTTGCGCCGACCTGTGAAACCATCTGACCTACACTATTCCATTTTCATCCATATGTCTATCCAATGACCACTTAAATGCCCTTAAAGTTGGCAAGTCTACTACTGTTGCAGGCAGGGCGTTCCACGCCCCTACTACTCTCTGAGTAAAGAAACTACCTCTGACATCTGTCCTATATCTATCACCCCTCAACTTAAAGCTATGTCCCCTCGTGTTTGCCATCATCATCCGAGGAAAAAGACTCTCACTATCCACCCTATCTAACCCTCTGATTATCTTATATGTCTCTATTAAGTCACCTCTCCTCCTCCTTCTCTCCAACGAAAACAACCTCAAGTCCCTCAGCCTTTCCTCGTAAGACCTTCCCTCCATACCAGGCAACATCCTAGTAAATCTCCTCTGCACCCTTTCCATAGCTTCCACATCCTTCCTATAATGCGGTGACCAGAACTGCACGCAATACTCCAGGTGCGGTCTCACCAGAGTTTTGTACAGCTGCAGCATGACCTCGTGGCTCCGAAACTCGATCCCCCTACTAATAAAAGCTAACACACCATATGCCTTCTTAACAGCCCTATTAACCTGGGTAGCAACTTTCAGGGATTTATGTACCTGGACACCAAGATCTCTCTGTTCATCTACACTACCAAGAATCTTCCCATTAGCCCAGTACTCTGCATTCCTGTTACTCCTTCCAAAGTGAATCACCTCACACTTTTCCGCATTAAACTCCATTTGCCATCTCTCAGCCTATCTATGTCCCTCTGTACCCTACAACATCCTTCGGCACTATCCACAACTCCACCGACCTTCGTGTCATCCACAAATTTACTAACCCACCCTTCTACACCCTCTTCCAGGTCATTTATAAAAATGACAAACAGCAGTGGCCCCAAAACAGATCCTTGCGGTACACCACTAGTAACTAAATTCCAGGATGAACATTTGCCATCAACCACCACCCTCTGTCTTCTTTCAGCTAGCCAATTTCTGATCCAAAGCTCTAAATCACCTTCAACCCCATACTTCCGTATTTTCTGCAATAGCCTACCGTGGGGAACCTTATCAAACGCCTTACTGAAATCCATATACACCACATCCACTGCTTTACCCTCATCCACCTGTTTGGTCACCTTCTCGAAAAACTCAATAAGGTTTGTGAGGCACGACCTACCCGTCACAAAACCGTGCTGACTATCGCTAATGAACTTATTCTTTTCAAGATGATTATAAATCCTGTCTCTTATAACCTTTTCCAAGCCAGCCTTTAGAGTGGGTCCTTTAGAGGAGACATTATAATGGGCAATAAGGAAATGGCAGCTGTTGTATGATTGCTTCAAGAGTGAAGTCCCTTTAAGAACTCAGAATGCTAATGATTTAAGTACCAGGATGTAGTCAAAGAAGCCACAGTAGGACACAAACAAACAGAAGACAGGCGCAGCAACATAGCAACAGCAGCAAAGAGAGCACCAGCGACCTGTGTCAACACAAGCCGATACACGAAGTCCACAGCAAAATAGACCTGAGACAAGACTCAGAGCCATAGAGCCATAGAGTTATACAGCATAGAAACAGGCCCTTCAGCCCATCCTGTCTGTGCCGGCCATCAAGCACCTAACTACTCTAATACCATTTTCCAGCACTTGGCCTGTAGCCTTGTATGCTACGGCGTTTCAAGTGCTCATCTAAATACTTCTTGAATGTTGTGAGTGTTCTTGCCTCTACCACCTCTTTAGTGCGTTCCAGATTCCAGCCACCCTCCGAGTGAAAAAATGTTTCCTCAAATCCCCTCTAAACCTCCTGCCCCTTACCTTAAATTTATGCCCCCTGGTTATTGACCCCTCCGCTAAGGGAAAAAGTTTCTTCCTATCTAACCTATCAATGCCCCTCAATGTTGTATACCTCAATCAGATCCCCCCTCAGCCTTCTCTGCTCTAAGGAAAACAACCCTAGCCTATACAGTCTCTCTTCATAGCTGAAATGCTCCAGCCCAGGCAACATCCTGGTGAATCTCCTCTGCACCCTCTCCAGTGCAATCACATCCTTCCTATAGTGTGGTGCCCAGAACTGTACACAGTACTCCAGCTGCGGCCTGCCAGCGTTTTATATAGCTCCATAACCTCCCTGCTCTTATATTCTATGCCTCGGCTAATAAAGGCAAGTATCCCATATGCCTTCCTAACCATCTTATCTACCTGTGCTGCTGCCTTCTGTGATCTATGGACAAGTACACCAAGGTCCCTCTGACCCTCTGTACTTTCTAGGGTCCTATCATCCATTGTATATTCCCTTACCTTGTTAGTCCTCCCAAAATGCATCACCTCACACTTCCCAGGATTAAATTCCATTTGCCACAGCTCCCCTATCTTACCAGCCCATCTATATCATCCTGTAACCTAAGGCTTTCCTCCTCACTATTTACCACACCACTAATTTTCATGTCATCTGCAAACTTACTGATCATACCTCCTATATTCATGCCTAATCATTAATGTACACTACAAACAGCAAGGGTCCCAGCACCGATTCCTGTGGTACACCACTGGTCACAGGCTTCCACTCACAAAAACAACCCTCAACCATCACCCTCTGCCTCATGTCACTAAGCCAATTTTTGATCCAATTTGCCAAATTGCCCTGGATCAATCAGAGTGGAGCAATTCCCAGTCAGAAGACGAGCCGGAGTTTCACAATGTGAAGCTGATGCATTGTGTTGATGAAGTCAAACAACAGGAAGTTTTTGCTATTATTAACATCATGTGCCGAAAGAAAGTTGGCAAACACACACTCAGGATTAAGATTGACACCGGAGTTAGTTCAAATATCCTACCAGTCCGAATCTTGAAACAATACAACAGACAACTGCAAAGCTAACTGCATATAATGGGACACCCATCCCTGGCAGTGCCACACTAACAATGCAATGCAGCTATGGCAAGTCGGCATGGAAACCACAAATATTTTACCTGGTAGATACGAATGGACCAGCAGTGGCAAGACTACCAGCATGAAAGGACCACAACATCATGACCATCCACGAGATCACCAAAGTACCTATTACAGCAGAAGAGACCAAGGGTACCCACTTTGAGTCAGTCCACGACTCACAACAAATGTACCTAGACATGTTCGACACCATAGAAGATTTCAAAGGCTCTGCCGTACTGCACCTCAGACAGGAAGCTCCCCTTGTGTCCAGCCCATTGATGTCTGAAATTGAGTCACAGTTCTTCCAGGATCTCAATGGTCTGGTTTCGAGAGTATCAGCCCCTTCTCAGAGACTCCAAATCAAGAGAATGAGGATCCAAATTCAGCTGGTGAAAGTTCCTTGTCAACAGGCAGTGTTTCTTCACACTCCAGTGACTTAGAAGAAGAGATTGATGCTGTAACCATTGACGAGCAAAGGCTGGCAGGGGGGAGCATTGCCAAGGGGAAATCTCCAAGGACCGGAACCCGCTCGTAGACTCTGGCCAGTATCAAACAGTGCAATCTGGAAACCCAACAACAGCACAACTATGCCACACCCTCACTGCTGCTCTTTAGAGAGCAACCAGCACCAATACGAGCCAGAACAGACAGGCCTCTATGAGGCCAAGTACTCCTCCCCCAACATTTCCTCGATTTTGAGCTCCAGGCCTTCAGACGCCGAGGATGAGGTGAGGCTAAGACCCACAATGTCCTGAAGAGGCAGAGGAGGAATGAGTTGAAGCATTGTCTGTTGGCTGCTGAGATGAGGTGCCGGAACTTTCCGAGAATGACAAGGCCTCAAAAGTGGTCATCCTGAGAAAAGCAACAGAGTATATTAGCAGGCTGAAGGCAGAGCAACAGAAACTGCATGCAGAGAGGGAGAAACCTCAGAAAAGACAGCAAGAACTGAGACGCAAATTCTACGAGCAAGAGTTCTCAACCCACTGAAATGATATATGAACACACAAAGAACACATTACAGCAGCCATGAAATGAATACTTTGCATCTGTATTTTTGATAGAAGACACGAAAAACATTCCAAACGTAGTGGCGAACCAAATGTCTAATGGAAATGAAGGACTTAAGGATATTGGTATTAGTAAAGAAATAGTGCTGGAGAGATTAATGGTAATAAAAGCCAACAAATCCCTTGCCCATGTGACCTACATCCTAGGGTTTTCAAAAAGGTGGCTACAGAAATAGTGGATGTATTCGTCTTGATCTTCCAGAACTCCCTAGGTTCAAGAATGCTTTCTGTGGATTGGAAGGTAGCAAATGTAACCCTGTTGTTCAAGAAGGGAGGGAGAGAGAAATCATGGAACTGTAGACCCAACTGTAGGAGAAAAAGCTGGAATCTTTGTTATTTTGTGCACTTTGGGAAAATAAAGATTTTGATGCAATCTTAGCCTTTTCGGTAATGTTTTTAACATAGCTTTATTTGTATATTTGATAATATCACCATTACTTAGTATGAAGTTGAAATGTATTAAGTTTTGGGCTCCCCGTTATAAGGAGGGTATAAAAACAATGAATAAAAATGTAGTGCATATTCACTAGGATGTTACCAGGGATGAAGAGTTACATTTATTTATTTAGAGATACAGCACTGAAATAGGCCCTTCAGCCCATCGACTTTGTGCCGACCATCAACCACCCATTTATACTAATCCTACATTAATCCCATATTCCTACCCCATCCCCACCTTTCCTCAATTCCCCTACCACCTACCTATACTAGGGGAAATTTATAATGGCCAATTTACTTATCAACCTGCAGGTCTTTGGCTGTGGGAGGAAACCGGAGCACCCTGCGAAAACCCACGCGGTCACAGAGAGAACTTGCAAACTCCAGACAGGCAGTACCCAGAATTGAACCCGGGTCGCTGTGAGGCTGCGGTGCTAACCACTGCGCAACTGTGTGAAGGGAGGCTTGAGAACTTAAAATTGCGATCAATAGATTTTTGTTGGGAAAGGGTATCCAGGGATATGGATCAAAGGCTGGCAAATGAGGTTTTAACCAGAATGCAAATCAGCAAGGATGGGAGTGATATGGACTTGAGACCTTGTGTAGGGCAGGATCAAGGTGAACAAGCTTTGAGCAATTTGTAGTTTCTGTGGGGAGAAGGGATGGAAGGTCAGCAAGAAATTGGAGGTGCAAGGAAGCTGTCTTGGAGGATAAAATATGGGGTATTGAAGTGGGCAGGGAAAAATGATTTGAAATGTTCTGATGGGTTTAGGATTGATTCAAAAAAGACAAAGTCTGTCACAGACATGTTGGGCCAAACAGCCTCCATCTACACTGCATGATTCTATGATTCTAATTTCTTTGTAATATTTACAGCAGTACATCATGAGGCAGGACGTCAGAAATGCTTCAACCATCAATATCGGCGACCACGCTCTGGAAGTGGTTCAAGAGTTCACCTACCTAGGCTCAACTATCACCAGTAACCTGTCTCTCGATGCAGAAATCAACAAGCGCATGGGAAAGGCTTCCACTGCTATGTCCAGACTGGCCAAGAGGGTGTGGGAAAATGGCGCACTGACACGGAACACAAAAGTCCGCGTGTATCAAGCCTGTGTCCTCAGTACCTTGCTCTACGGCAGCGAGGCCTGGACAACGTATGTCAGCCAAGAGCGACGTCTCAATTCATTCCATCTTCTCTGCCTCCGGAGAATACTTGGCATCAATTGGCAGGACCGTATCTCCAACACAGATGTCCTCGAGGCGGTCAACATCCCCAACATATACACCCTACTGAGCCAGCGGCGCTTGAGATGGCTTGGCCATGTGAGCCGCATGGAAGATGGCAGGATCCCCAAGGACACATTGTACAGCGAGCTCGTCACTGGTAGCAGACCCATCGGCCGTCCATGTCTCCACTTTAAAGACGTCTGCAAACGCAACATAAAGTCCTGTGACATTGACCACAAGTCGAGGGAGTCAGTTGCCAGTGATCGCCAGAGCTGGCGGGCAGCCATAAAGGCGGGGCTAAAGTGTGGCGAGTTGAAGAGACTTAGCAGTTGGCAGGAAAAAAGACAGAAGCACAAGGGGAGAGCCAACTGTGTAACAGCCCTGACAACCAATTTTATCTGCAGCACCTGTGGAAGAGTCTGTCACTCTAGAATTGGCCTTTATAGCCATTCCAGGCACTGCTTCACAAACCACTGACCACCTCCAGGCACTTATCCATTGTCTCTCGAGACAAGGAGGCCAAAGAAGAAGAACAGTGCACACATTATTGTAGAATCATAGAATACTCCACAACAAAATGAAACCATTCAGCCCATCAAGTCTGTACCAGCTCTTTCCAAAAGCAATCCAGTTAGTCTCACTCCCCACTCTTCCCCCATATTCCTGCAACTTTTTCCTCCTTCAAGTATTTATCCAATTCCCTTCTGAAGATTATTATTGAATCTGTATCCCCCACCCTATCAGGTAGTGCATTCCAAATCCTAAACACTTGCTGCATCAAAAATGTTTTTCCTCATATTCCCTCTGGTTCTTTTGCCAATCACCTTAAATCGGTGCCCTCTGATTATCAATCCTTCAGCCATTAGAAACAGCTTTTCCTTCTTTACTCTACCTTAAACCCTTCATGATTTAAAAACACCTCTTTTAACCTCCTTGTTATTACGGTTCTAACTTTGTGTTCAGACTCCTGCTGCAAAGCTTAGCCTTTGACCTCACCTTTGATACCCAGGTCTAACAGATTTGACCTGTCTCTGAGACCACACACAGGCATCTTAACAGACTTGACAATTCTTTCTACTTTGTAGGTTGTCCTTTGTTCTTTAACTTATCTCAAAGAACAAAGAACAGTACAGCACAGGAATAGGCCATTCGGCCCTCCAAGCCTGCGCCGATCTTGATGCCTGCCTAAACTAACACCTTCTGCACTTCCGGGGCCCATATCCCTCTATTCCCTTCCTATTCATGTATTTGTCAAGATATCTCTGAAACATCTCTATCGTATCTGCTTCCACCACCTCCCCCGGCAGCAAGTTCCAGGCACTCACCACCCTCTGTGTAAAAAACTTGCCTCGCACATCCCCTCTAAACTTTGCCCCTCGCACCTTAAACCTATGTCCCCTAGTAACTGACTCTTCCACCCTGGGAAAAAGCTTCTGACTATCCACTCTGTCCATGCCACTCATAACTTTGTAAACCTCTATCATGTCGCCCCTCCACCTCTGTCGTTCCAGTGAAAACAATCCGAGTTTTTCCAACCTCTCCTCATAGCTAATGCCCTCCAGACCAGGCAACATCCTGGTAAACCTCCTCTGTACCCTCTCCAAAGCCTCCACGTCCTTCTGGTAGTGTGGCGACCAGAATTGCACGCAATATTCTAAGTGTGGCCTAACTAAGGTTCTGTACAGCTGCAGCATGACTTGCCAATTTTTATACTCTATGCCCCGACCGATGAAGGCAAGCATGCCTTCTTGACCACCTTATCCACCTGCGTTGCCACTTTCAGTGACCTGTGGACCTGTACGCCCAAATCTCTCTGCCTGTCAATACTCCTAAGGGTTCTGCCATTTACTGTATACCTCCCACCTGCATTAGACCTTCCAAAATGTATTACCTCACATTTGTCCGGATTAAACTCCATCTGCCATTTCTCCGCCCAAGTCTCCAACCGATCTATATCCTGCTGTATCCTCTGACAATCCTCATCATTATCCGCAACTCCACCAACCTTTGTGTCGTCCGCAAACTATACTACAAACAGCAAAGGTCCCAACACTGATCCCTGCGGAACACCACTAGTCACATCCCTCCATTCAGAAAAGCACCCTTCCACTGCTACCCTCTGTTTTCTGTGACCGAGCCAGTTCTGTATCCATCTTGCCAGCTCACCTCTGATCCCGTGTGACTTCACCTTTTGTACCAGTCTGCCATGAGGGACCTTGTCAAAGGCTTTACTAAAGTCCATATAGATAACATCCACTGCCTTCCTTCATCAATCATCTTCGTCACTTCCTCAAAAAACTCAATCAAATTAGTAAGACACGACCTCCCCTTCACAAAACCATGCTGTCTCTCGCTAATAAGTTCGTTTGTTTCCAAATGGGAGTAAATCCTGTCCTGAATAATCCTCTCTAATAGTTTCCCTACCACTGACGTAAGGCTCACCGGCCTATAATTTCCTGGATTATCCTTGCCACCCTTCTTAAACAAAGGAACAACATTGGCTATTCTCCAGTCCTCTGGGACCTCACCTGTAGCCAATGAGGATGCAAAGATTTCTGTCAAGGCCCCAGCAATTTCCTCCCTTGCCTCCCTCAGTATTCTAGGGTAGATCCCATCAGGCCCTGGGGACCTATCTACCTTAATGCTTTGCAAGACACCCAACACCTGCTCCTTTTTGATAATGAGATGACGGAGACTATCTGCACTCCCTTCCCTAGGCTCATCATCCACCAAGTCCTTCTCTTTGGTGAATACTGATGCAAAGTACTCATTTAGCACCTCACCCATTTCCTCTGGCTCCACACATAGATTCCCATCTCTGTCCTTGAGTGGGCCAACCCTTTCCCTGGTTACCCTCTTGCTCTTTATATACGTATAAAAAGCCTTGGGATTTTCCTTAATCCTGTTTGCCATTGACTTTTCATGACCCCTTTTAGCCCTCCTAACTCCTTGCTTAAGTTCCTTCCTACTGTCTTTATATTCCTCAAGTGCTTCATCTGTTCCTAGCCTTCCAGCCCTTACAATCTCAGGCTTAGTTCTTCCAACTGTTGGCCTCAAATCACAATAGGAGCTTTGGTCATCAGCCTGTCTGTGAACTCCTCCTAGCCCCATCCTAGCTAACTGTATTGGTTTGACTGGCGCTCTCATTGGGGAAAAGACAATTGTTAATACAAGGAGGCTATTTATCCCGCACTTGTGTTTATTAATATAAAAGCAGAAAATTCTATTCTCAGTTTGGACAAAAGTTTTTTTCTCTCTCTTTAATGCTAACATTTTCTGTTTTTATCTTGGATTTTCAGTATTCACGATTTTGTACAACATTTTAATGGCTTAGTTTTCTCCCCCATAAAGTTAATCATTGCTCTGGCATAAAGTCCATTATATGCATTCCTATCTCCTTGCAAATCCTGACTTATCTCAGGTTAGCACAGATGTTATTAGTCATCTGCAACAAGGTAAGCTTTGTTTGAAAGGGTTAGTAAAACAGGACATGATGATGGCAAGTAATGTCACTTTTAAGTTATTGTGAAGAAAACAAGGTTAATTAATCTTCGTACTGGCTCTATTATTGTAGAATTTGAAAGTAAGAGTTGATCCAACAGTTAAATAATAATTGTGTCAACTGCTATTGTCTACTTGAGGTGACAAGCTTACGTCTTACTGCTTGATAACTTTCTATAACTGGCAATTTTGAAATTTAACCAAGTTTCCAGCTGTTTCTCTTGGACAGAACGTGGTGGAAGCTTTTCCTGGATTCTGTCCCCTATGAAGTGCAATCAATAATCAAAAGGAGAAAAAAATGTTAAAATGGCAGTGGAATGAGATTAAATCATTAGTTTTCCAGAAAGCTGGAACAAACACGATGCTATGTCTTTGGGACATGTATTTGTATTTATTACTGTTTAATTGCATTGCAGTTAGAAAATGTCGGGCTGGAATTTGTGCAGGGCTGGGGATCCCGGTGCTGGACTGAAAAGGCGGGGGGAACCCTGCCTCTGCATTTTAACAGCCCAGGGACAGTAAAGGAACAGCAATATAGTTCCAAGTCAGGATGGTGTGTGGGTTGGAAAAAGTTTTTCTCTATCTACCTTATCAATTCCTTTCAAAATCCTAAAAATCTTAATCAGATCTTCCCTTAACTGTCTATATTCCATGGGATACAAGCCTAGCTTATATCTCTCCTCATAATCTAACCCTTAAAGACCCACAAATATTCTGCTGAACCTGCACAGCACTCCTTCCAAGGCCAGTATAGTTTTTCAAAGGTGCAGGCCCAAAAATGTACACAGTTCTCCAGATGTGGGGCTCAATTTTACACCACCCCAAAGAGTGGGATGGTGGCAAGGTGGGTGGCGTAAAATGGAGCGGGAGGCCCTTCCTGACCTGTTCCCATCTCCACTTTACGCGGGCGGTGGTGGAGAGAAACAGCCCGCCCGCCCCAGGCCAATCAAGGCCCTTAAGTGTCCAATTAATGGCCACTTAAGGGCTTACGCCCGCCTCCACGTGGATTTTACGCGTGGCAAGTGGGCATCCTAGACCTGAGAGAAGCCGCCTTTTAAAAGCAGGCGGCTCTCTGACGGTCCAGGGGGGCCCTCATGATCGGGCACCCTGTGCGAGGCAACCAAAACTTACCTTCGTTCCAGGCTCTTCAGCATCTTTTATTTGGAGCTGGGCTGTAGTCCCAGCAGTTGCCACCGCTCCTTATGGGACATCACTAGTCACTTCCTTCCAATACAAGTACACACCCATTATCCTTACCCTCTGTCTTCTACCACCAATCTCCGAACCATGTCATTAATATTCTTTCAATTCCACAAGCTTTAATTTCAGCTAATCTCTTATGTGGAGCCTTATCAAGTGCCTTCTGGAAGTCCATATAAACTACATCCATATTCATTCCCCTATTTACAACTTTAATTACTTGCACAAAACATTCAATTAGGTTCATTCGACATGACCTACCCTTTACAAAACCCTGATGTTCCTCTCTAATCAGCTCAAATTTTTCTAAGTACTCGGTCACTCTGTCATTAATTATAGATGCTAGTAACTTTCCCACAACTGATGTAAGACTAAAAAGTCTATAATTTCTCATTTTCTCTCTCTCATGCCTCTTAAATAATGGAGTTACCTTGACAATTTTTCAATTGAAAAAGATAATTTCTGAATCGAAACAGCTTTGGAATACTATGGCTGAAACATCTGCAATTTCCTCACCCACTTCCTGTAAAACCCTGGGTTGGAAAGCAGCTGGAGCTGGGGATTTGTCAGTCTTTAGTGCCATTATTTTTTCTAACACTGTTTTCTTGCTTACATCAACTTAGTGAGTTCCAGTCTTTCATTCATTATTAATTTCCTTGGAATATCAAATGTATTATCCCCTTCCTCTACTGTAAAGACTGACACAAGTCTGCCATTTCTTTATTTTCATTTGTAGTATTACCTGCATCTGTTTTTCAAGAGCCCACATTATCCTTGACTACCCTTTGTCTTCTAATATAATTGTAAAAACTTCTTTTGTGAGTCTTGATATCTCTCACAGGTTTCTTTTTATATTCCCTTTTTGCAGCTCAATCTTTCCTGGTCTTCCTTTGCTGTTCCTTGTATCTCTCCCAGTTCCCTGTATTTACACTATTCTTTGCACTTTTGTATGCTCTTTCATTTATAGAGTCATAGAACAGTTACAGTACAGAAGGCCTGTTGGGTCTACGAGAGCAACTCACCTAATCCCACTCCCCTGCCTTTTCCCATTGCCTGGTAAATTTTATGCAAATTTAGTTTTATGTTCCCCCACCCTTTGGTTGACTGTGGTTGTTTTATTTGGTTAGTCAAGCCCTTGCTTCTTAAGGGTATATACTGGTCCCGTATTAAGCTAAACATTTTTGAGCACCTCCTGCTGTTCATCTGTAGTTTTACGATAAACTTTCCTAATGGAATAGTTAAAAATAGGACCCACAGTGTAGTGATCTGGGTGTCTTCTAAATGCCCATTTCTCCAGTGTTTCCACCAAAGTTACAGCAGATGACCGGGCAATTGTGGAAATTTCTGGCACACATAATTACAGATAAGGAAGGCCCTTTATCCCATCTTAGTTATCTATGAAGAAAGACTCTAACTTCTATCCCACCCTGCATTGCTTCTTGAATGATTCCAGGTTTTTCACCTCCACTATTTTTTCTGGAGTTGATTGCATGTATGAAGACCTTCAGGATATCAGTCCTAAATTTGTTCTTTAGTAGTTTGAACGTGTGCCATCGTCACTGAAGGGTCTTACAATTCAGTTTAAAAATAATTTTCTGAACTGACCTTTTCCATAGATCGTCTGTCACGTGCTTTCTTTCAGTTTTGCCAGTACTTCCTCAAAACTCAGACCTTTGAAACTAGAAATCAACTTTGTGGTTCTTCTCTGCACTGGCACCAATGCTAGACTGACTCCTGTGTGTGTCGGTGACCAGAACCAGGCACAATATTCAAGGTGTAACCTATCTAGAGCACTATACAATTTTATCATGCCTTCCTGATTTGTATACTGTAGTTTTGTCTACAGAAATCAACACTCTATAAACTGTTTTGATTGCTGCAGTGCATCGGATGTTGAATCTATTAAGTCTTTTAGATCTCATTGAACTTCATCCGTGGCCATTGTAACACAATTTGTGAAATATATGTGTTGACCATTTTTCCTCCCTATGTGTACCACTTCACATTGTCTGCATTAAATTCCATCTGCTATTGTTCTGCCCACTTACATATTTTGTTCAACTCATTGTCATTTTTGAGCTGCGCACTCCGATTCCCGCTATGTTGAGTGTTATCTGAGAATTTGACCAATCTTCTTTGAATTTTTGAATCCGTCATTAATAAAAATTAGGAACAGTAGTGGCTTTAACACTGATCCCTATGGTACCCCAGTCATTACTCAGCATCCACCCCACCCCCACCTCCACCCTGACAGAACTCCTCAAATGAGTACCCTTTGTTTCCGACCTTCCAGCTGTTTCCTACCCATTCCTAAGCTTTACCTTGAATTCCTGAATAGCCTTTTATGTGGAACTTAGTCAAATATCTTTCAGAAATCGCACTATATCATGTCATAGGCCTTTATGTAGCCCACTCAAAGGAATCAAGGAAGCTAGTCAGGGAGGATTTTCCAATAATGAATCCATTTAACTGCTATTTATGAGGTTATTATTGTAAAAGTTACTCCATGTAATCATTTCTATAATTTTACACTGAATTTAAGACTAACGGATCTGTAGATGTCTGCATCTGTTTGTCACCCTTTTTTAAGTATGGGCACCATGTTGACCTGTTTTCAGTCTATTAATGGCTCCCTCATAACGTTCATTAATGTCTTACTAATCTCCTCCCTAGTTCTCCCAGGGGATGTGTACCATCTGTTCCTGGAGATTTGTTGCTTCAAGCCCTTTTAGCTCATCTATGATTTCCATCTCTTTTAGATGAAAGTTTTTAATCTTCTCGGTGTCATGCCCAGTACAGGCATGTCCTATTCATAACTGTAAACATGGACTATATTCAGCATAACAACTTCTGGAAATAAATTCTCCTTTTGTTTAAAATGAAGCACAATGGACAGTAAAAGTCGACATAAGCTGCAAAGATGGCCGAAGGTCAGATGACTTTAAGTTGTGCATTCAAGAACTGACTCATTGCCTGAGAGGACAAAAGAATACCTTCCAGACTAAGAGGTGTCATCAGCGCCCATCCTGAAACCATGCAGAGAAATTACTGAGTTAAAGCGAGACTGGGGAAACTGGGCCTGGTATTCTTTAAAGTTTCGAAGAATAAGAGGTGATCTCATTGAAACCTACAAAATACTTAAAGGGGTAGACAGGGTAGATGCAGGTAAGCTGTTTCCCCTGGTTGGGGAGTCTAGAACCAGGGGACACAATTTCAAAATAAGGGGGAAGCCACTTAGGACAGAGATGAGGAGAAATTTCTTTACTCAGAGGGTTGTGAATCTTTGGAATTCTCTACCCCAGAGAGCTGTGGAAGCTCAGTCATTGAGTATGTTTAAAGCAGAGATTGACAAATTTCTAAATACCAAGGACATAAAGGGACATGGGGATAGTGTAGGAAAAAGGCATTGAAGTGGATGATCAGCCATGATCTTATTGAATGGTGGAGCAGGCTCAATGGGCCGAATGGCCTACTCCTGCTCCTACGTTCCTATGAATGGTTTTCTTCAGAAACAAACTTATCCCCCTCTTCAGATTGAATGTCTTAGAACAATAAACAGGATGTGGCTAATCAACCCAGACCCCCATCATATTTGTAAAAATGGTGGGGTAGCCATATTAGTCTCCCTTTAAAAATCTTTAAAATAAAGACTGCAGAAGCAACACACAGGCAGACAGGGCACAACCACGGTGCCTTAAAAGAACTGGTGACTATAACATCTTCGAGTCTCCAAACCTGTTCTTTTTCAAGTCCACCAGTACAGAAAACCAACCTCTTAGTAATAAGTCTACAAGCAACTAACTTCGTGATCTGCTGAAAATCCACCTCTTTGAGAGAATTATGCACTGACTTCGATATACGACTCCGGCTATCGAATCCACCGAACTACATCTAGAAGTGAAAACACCTTCTTCACTCGGCCTGCAACGCATGCCTTTTCCCCAAGACGAGCCAAATCACGTGACTTATGAATTATTCCTTGGTTTATAATTTGTAAAAGTGCACTATCCTTTTTAACAGCTTTCTTTCTCGTGTGCGTGCGCACGAGTGAATAGTAAGTGAGTGATGTAGCGTTAGATTTTCGGGGTGAATGTGTGAATAAAAATAATCCTTTTCATTTAAATCCATGAAAAGCGTACTGCTGGTTATTCAAATTGGCCATAAACTCGGGGTTAAGTAACACACACAACTTCAGTTCCGTGGGAAGTGATGGAGGCAGGCAGACAGCAGAACAGACGTTCTCAGTCCATGAGCACACGGCGTTCTCTGTTCAAATCCCTTTGTTGGGAGTTCAAATTCAAAATAAAACTCCCAGGTTGCCCAGCAGACCAGTCATGTGACCCGCTCCTTATATGGAACAGTCTCTTCAAAATCCTTTGTTGGAAGTTCAAATTCTCTGCAGCAGCCATAGTCATGTGATTAAAACTGGTCTGACCACTTATGTGTATTGGAAAAGCAACTGCTGGGCCCTCATTGTTTCAACATTGTCTAGTACTATGCAAATATCCTTCCAGTCAGGGCTTGCAATTTTAAGTTTTTGTTCATAGAAACATAGAAAATAGAAGCAGCAATAGGCCCTTTGGCCCTTCGAGCCTGCTCCACCATTCATTATGATCATGGCTGATCATCCAACTCAGTAACCTGTTCCCTTTTCGCCCCATACCCTTTGATCCCTTTAGACCCAAGAGCTATATCTAACTCTTTCTTGAAAAGATACAATGTTTTGGCCTCAACTGCTTTCTGTGGTAGCGAATTCTACAGGCTCACCACTCTCTGGGTGAAGAAATTTCTCCTCGTCTCAGTCCTGACAGGTTTACCCCATATCCTTAGACTATGACCCCTGGTTCTGGACTCCCCCACCATCGGGAACATCCTTCCTGCATCTACCCTGTCAAGTCCTATTAGAATTTTATAGGTTTCTATGAGATCCCTCCTCAGTCTTCTGAACTCCAGCGAATATAATCCTAACCGCCTCAATCTCTCCTCATACGTAAGTCCCACCATCCCAGGAATCAGTCTGGTAAACCTTCGCTGCACTCCCTCTATAGCAAGAACATCCTTCCTCAGGTAAGGAGTCCAAAACTGCACACAATATTCCAGGTGTGGCCTCACCAAGGGCCTGTATAATTGCAGCAAGACATCCCTGCTCCTGTACTCGAATCCTCTCGCTACAAAGATCAACATACCATTTGCCTTTTTTGCCACCTGTTGGACCTGCAAGCTTACCTTCAGTGACTGGTGTACAAGAATACCCAGATCTTGTTGCATATTTCCCTCTCTCAATTTATAGCCATTCAGATAATAATCTGCCTTCCTGTTTCTACTACCAAAGTGGATAACCTCACATTTATCCACATTATGCTGCATCTTCCATGCATTAGCCCACTCACTCAATTTAGCTACCTTCCAATCTGTAGGAACTGTTCCAGAGTCTATAGAATCTTGGAAGATGACCAATGCATCCACTATTTCTAGGGCCACTTCCTTAACTACTCTGGGATGCACATCATCAGGCCCTGATTTCATGTGGCGAAATAATGTGTGCCTCAGTCTTGGCAGGTTTGGCTGACAATATTTTATGGTTCTTTTACCATTTGAAATACTGGAAAAAAAAAACATTGCATTTTGCCTCTTCAGTTATATTTTTCCCCAGATTCCTCCTTGTTTTTCTGTTCATCTCTTTAATGTGTTTCTGCATTTTCCTACAGTTGCTGGCTGACATGAAATGGCATATTAAGCTCTGTATCCAATGTTCAAGTCAGAGACATGTCATTTTTCCATAAAATATTCATTCACAGTTTCAACCGAAGGCTTACCGAATTTATGCAATGAATAGATAAGCTGTATGGACCAACTTGACCCCAAGTTTTTTCTTCAGGGTGGAGGCAAGGGCACTAAAATTGATCTCACCAGCTCAGCAATGGTGAGGAGACCAACAGCCGTGGTCCAAACATGAGCTGGACTCCAGAGGTGAGGTGAGAGTGACAGTCCTTGACATCAAAGAGCCCTAGCAAAACTGCAGTCAATGGGAATTAGGGGGGAAACTCTCCCCTGGTTGGAGTCATACCTAGCACAAAGGAAGATGGTTGTGGTTGTTGGAGATCAATCATCTCAGCTCCAGGACATCACTGCAGCAGTTCCTCAGGGTAGTGTCCTAGGCTCAACCGATGCTTCATCAATGTCCTTCCCGTCATCTAAAGGTTAGAAGTGGGGATGTTTTGCTGATGATTGCACAATGTTCAGTACCATTCATAGGCTGCTTCAGTATCTGAAGAGTTATGTCCAGATGCAGCAAGACCTGAACAATATCCAGGCTTGGGCTGATGTGTGGTGTAAATGTTACTTGCCAACCAAGTGCCAGGAAATGACCATCTCAAACAAGAGAGAATCTAACCCTCTCCTCTTGATGTCCAATGGCATTACCATCGCTGAATCCTCCACAATCAACATCTTGGGGGTCATCATTGACCAGAAACTGAACTAGACCAGCCACATAAATGCTGTAGCTACAAGAGCAGGTCAAAGGCTGGGAATTCTGCATCGAGTAACTCACCACTTATCTCCCCAAAGCCTGCCCACCATCTACAAGGCACAAGAGCATGATGGAATACTCTCCACTTGTCTAGATGGGTGCTGCTCCAACAACACTGAAGAAGCTCAACACCATCCAGGACAAAACAGCCCGCTTGACTGGCATCCCATCCACCAGCTTCAACATTCATTCCCTTCACCACTGATGCAGTGGTAGCTGTGTATGCCATCTACAAGATGTAGTGCAGCAACGTACCAAGACTCCTTTGACAGCTTCTTCCAAACCCGCAACCTCTGCCACCTGGAAAGACAAGGGCAGCAGATGCATGGGAACACCACCATGTGCAAGTTCCCCTCCAAGCCACACACCATCCTGACTTGGAACTATATCACTGCTTCTTCACTGTCATTGGGTCTAAATCCTGGAACTCCCCAACACCAGTATTGGTGTACTTACACCCCAAGGACTGCAACAGCTCAAGAAGGCAGCTCACCACAACCTTCTCGGGGGCAATTAGGGATGGGCAATAAATGCTGGCCTAGCCAGAACCACTCATATGCCAAAACTAATAAATTAGAACATTCCTGCAAAAGGCTGTTGATGTTGAAACATTCAAGACTTAGATACACAGATGGTGCCAGACCTGCTGAGTATTTCCAGCACTTTGTTTTATTTCAGATTTCCAGCATCCGCAGTGTTTTGCTTCAATAGATAGATTTTTGTTTGGTAAATTTATCAAAGGAAATGGAATAACTGTGGGTAAATAGAGTTGAGGTACAGATCAGCCATGATACAATTTAATGGTGGAACAGGGTGGAGGGACTAAATGATATGCTCCATTTCCTATATTCCTATGCATTAATATCTTTTGATCAGCATATGTAGGCCATAAAGTGGGAAGTGCTATCAAAAGATTAGTTACCAAGCTACATCAGCCCTTATTCAGGAATTACTAGTCTATAAAGTAATCAAGTCAGGAGTGTGATGGAATATTCTCCACCTGCCTGGATGGGTGCAGCTCCAACAACACTCAAGAAGCTCAACATCATCCAGGACAAAGCAGCCCGCTTGAAAGTTTGTAGATCCCTCTACCACCGATGCACAGTGGCAGCAGTGTGTACCATCTACAAGATGCACTGCAGCAACGCACCAAGGCTCCTTCGACAACACCTTCCAAACCCATGACCTCTACCAACTAGGACAAGGGCAGCAAATGCATGGGAACACCACCACCTGCAAGGTCCCCTCCAAGTCTCACACCATCCTGACTTGGAACTATATCGCCGTTCCTTCACTGTCGCTGGGTCAAAATCCTGGAACTCCCTTCCCAACAGCACTGTGGGCATACCTACCCCAAATGGACTGCAGCGGTTCAAGAAGGCAGCTCACCACCACCTTCTCAAGGGCAATTAGGGATGGGCAATAAATGCTGGCCTGGCCAGCGACGCCCACATCCCATGAATGAATAAAACAAAATCAGTATCTATTTATAAATCAATAATGATCACAAGCAACTTGAAAAAGCGCCAAGAAAAATTATTCAGCCTCTAAAAATGAAGGGGTTACATATTCTTTTCACTTCTTGAAAATAAATCTTTTCAAAAATCAGTGACACAATCCAAACACATCTATAATTGCAATCTTGAACTGACAAATAACAAAAACTGACTGTCACATCTCTAAGACTTTTATGAAGTTAATTTGAACACCATCTTGAATTTGCCTGAGCTGGAAATTTCCACAGCCCTTTTAGGGCATCAGGCACCCCCATCAGCAATTTTCCAGTCATCAGCTGGTCTTCCTTTACATAGAATTTACAGTATAGAAACAGGCCATTCAGCCCAACTGGTCTATGTTGCTGCTTATCATCCACATGAGCTTCCTGCAACCCTATTTCATCTAATGCTATTAGCATATCCTTCTAGTCCTTTCTCCCTCACATGCTTATCCAACTTACCCTTAAATACATTTATGCTTTTCACCTCAACTATTCAATGTGGTAGCAAGTTCCACATTAGGTCATCCATCAACATCATCTTTTCTAAAAAGCCCAGCCTTTTGTTAGCTAATACACAGATGGTTGGTTATATAAACTTGATCTGAGATATCAGAGTATAATTTCTGGGTCCGTTTTCCTTTCAATTTTGGCTGTTGCCCAGATATAAAGTTGCAGGGGAAAGCCAGCAAATCCTAACGGAAAACAAATCCTTTTGATTCAGGATTACTAATATTAATCCCCAATATCATATTCAGTGTCCAGTTTTCTGCAGCTGTTCTGATGATATGTCATCGATCTGAAATATTTCTTTCTCCACAGATGTTGCCTGACTCGAGTATTTTTTTTTCACAGCAGCTTGCCTACTTTCTAGGAAGGCGAATTCCCCACCCTCACTGGCTCCCTCCTGAATTTTCCAGGAAGCGGAAAAGTTTTAAATTTTTCTGTTTTGGTGTTGGGTGGTTAGCCTTCTCCAATTATTCTGCTGAATCATCAGACACCATTGTCTGTAACAATGCTGGTGCCAACATAGGGAAGTATAATTTGAGCAGACATGTTTGGGCTTGTACCAAAGTGTATAATATAACCAAGATCACAATGCACTTGCTGAGCTACCATGACTGTACTGTAAATTGGCTCCAATTCATGGGGTCTACCACCCAAAGGTCTCGGAGGCTCCCATGTATCAGATTCATTGGTCAACATCCTGGAACTATTTGTACTTCGCAAGCCAGCACAAAGTAATTCATCACCTGCAACTTGATCTAAATCCAAACGGTCAAAGGGGTTGGGTAGGAGAAGGGGTAGATAAGGAATATAAAAGGGGAAAAAATGCATTTGATTCCTTGGCTACCCAACTGCCATTGATGTCAGTTGATGAAAATACTAATACATTGAAAGCCATTTTTGTCTACGTTTGATTGGTCAATAGAGCACTTTATCTCATTTCATTATAAGGATGACTAATACAAATGCATTCTTTGAAGCAAAACATAGTTATAGTTTAAAATTTAAAAAAGGGGAGATGTACTGTTCACATCCCCACAACTGTACACAGGATTTATTAGACCATAAATGTGCACTGGGTGTGCAGTTCCTATTCATGATTATAACTTAACTAACATCAGGGAAGAAAAGGTTCTGTTAATTTACTTACACTTAAAATGTTCCAAGTTCATATCCATCTACGTACGTTTAAAATTTTGAAAAATCATTTATATATCTATATACATACACGTTAAAAATTTTGCAAATGGCACAATGGTTTAATAACATTACTCTGTCACTTTTATAATGGGAAAAAAAATCAAAATATCAATGGAAAACCACATATAAACATTTTATAATGGGAAAATCAGGCCAACTTCCACAAACAGTTTGATGAACTAAATGAATCATGCAAATACTTTTTGAAAAACATTTTGTCTAGTCATTGAAATTTCTGATGTCAACATAAGGTTTTAAACACAAAAATTGCTTAAAACATGATTGAATTGTTTTGCGCCTCATAATATCTTTAAGCTTTATTCTTTAAGGTCTCACCTTTTTTCCAACAAAAAGCAAGGATTGAAATTAACACACTAGCCACATAGAACAATTCTCAGTATCTAATAATGCCTTTCAATTTAAAAAAGAATAATTACGTGACAGATTGTACTGATTATATATCGGTTACACCTTTAGTAGGTGCTCAAATTATACTCCAGCTTCAAAAAGCACACTAAGCAGAGACATACGAGTCTTTCTGCACCCAAATGTTTTACAGAAATTAAAGGAGTTTAATGTTGAAAATAAACAAAGTCTTTAATTATCACCTATGTTTTATTGGTTAAAAAATGTAAACATTCTGATTACTGATACTGTGAAGCACAGAGCCAAAGGGTTGAATTTTATTCAGGTGCTGCACAGCGGCGCCCTTTGAACTCGGCAGGGTGCCCGCATTCAGCAGCTGCCGAGGGTCTCATTTATATAGTGGGGGGGGGGGGGGGGGCGGAGAGAAAAATCGCACGCCTCCACTGACATGTAGGTGTCCTGCGCTACTGCGCAGGCGCCATTTTTAAAGGGCTTTAAGCCCTCAGAAGAAAACTGATTTTTATTAACTAAAATTACGCCCTTCCCCAACCACCCCCACCCCCCCAAATGGTCATTTCAATGCCCGAAATGACCATCAATTGATATTTCAAATATCCGAACCTCCCCCCTCCAACCCCTTTCCGACATCCCCACATCCAATAAAATTGATTTCTCCATGTGGAGTTCCGAAGACGTGCGAAGGCCGAATGGAGGGCGTAAAAATCGGCGTGGGACAGCAGGTAAGTCAATTAGAATATATTTATCTCCATATGTAAATTGCCATTAAAGGGCCCGCAGCCCAGACAGCTGAGCAGCCGCACCGAGGTCCCCCCACGGCTAATATGCAGCGGGCCCTTCTCAACATCGCGCCTCACGGCGGGCCTCTCCCCGCAGAATTTTACCAGCCCCGTGCCGTGACTTGTGGGGGTCAAGGGGCCGCTAAAATTCAGTCCACAGACTCTCTCAAACACTAAATTTAATGTTTGTAGAAAATACAAACCAGTGCTTCCAAACTTAGGATTGCCTTTCCTCAGTGTAGTCACTCCCATGTCCTTGCATCTCAGTTGACAAACACCAGGAATGCACCAACGTCCCAAAAAAATACCTTTTAACATAGTAAAAACATCCCAAGACATTTCACAGGAGCACAATGAGACAAAAGGTTTGGTCAAAGAGCTAGGTTCTAAGGAGCACATCAATGGAAAAGAGGTGAAGAGGTTGAAGGATGGATTTCCAAAGCTTTGCGTCTAGACAGCTGAAAGAATGGCAGCCAAAGGTGGGTCAAAAGTAGAGGAGCATGCACAAGAGGCCAAAAAAACCCAGAAACCATTGCATATTTCTATTCATTTTAAGACACATGGCATAATTAACCATGATTTTATTTTACATCAGTAAGTATACTCTTAAGTATAATAGTTAGGACAAGCAACAAGTTACAGCCAATCCATGCTACTGACTACATATTTCCTGAGTATACAGAGGCAGTTTCAATCTTTTTAAAAGATTCCAAAACTACTTTACATGCATAGCAGTCGAAAGATTAAAATGACAAAAGATGCAAAAAACTGGTCAGACATATTGTTTGGATCACCTATTACACTCACGAAAAAACATATATAGTTATTAGCTTTAGATCCTAGTCACTTCTGCAGTATTTGTAGAATTCTACACCATAGCGACTGTAAATGCAGACATGCTATGAATAATTAGTCATCCTGTCTTGGACTGCAGTAAAGAGGATTACTGTAGGCATTGAATAATCCAATTCAGAGTTGACACCAAGTAAAATTTCTATTAAATAAGTACTCAGCTTCTAAAGCAGGGAGGGTTATAGAAGAGGTGCAGCTGTAAGCCTATGCAGAGATGTAAAAGACATTTAAAAACATTTTAAAATATATTGACCAATATTTACAGTAACTTGGGTATAATTTGTACTTAATTACAACAGTATCAGTGCTTCAAAGAATTATCTTTGAATTACTATAACAGTAACTATATCTTAATTGTGTTGATATTAACGATGTTAAAATGTTGTAAATTTCTAAACTTAAAAAAAAAATGTTGCACTTGGAATCCTTGTCCCTGTTGAAGGCGCACTAAGGGAGACATTGCTGCCTAATAAGGGTATGCATAAGTAGACATCCTCACGCGAATGTGGTCGCAACAGTAAGCATCAGTAAAGCTAAAAGGATCATTGAGACAAGGAGTACTTGGTGTTCAAGTCCAATCCAAATCTTGGCAACGAATGAGGTTATTAAGTCACTCAAGTTTTGTTCACAGTTCACATCATTAGAATGCTCACTCAAATTGCAACATGAGCTACTACACATAGATCATCTTTTACTCGATAATCTTATATATGCTGTGAAAATAAATTATAAAAAATAAGTCAAAGTTACACATAATAATTTTTTGCCTAATTGAAGTAGTGCAGTGCCATATCAGAGACTAAGAGGTGCAGCATGCATCAGCCCATTTAGCTGTATGGTGTTGCATTTCACTTCCTTTCCACAGAAATTAATAATTGTGGTAAAATAGAACTTCAAATTTCTTGCTGAATTATCATTCCAATTCTATGCCAAAGTATTACATATTTCTTTTCAATTTTACTTTATAAATTAAGATACACAAAGCCACATAATTCTTTCACAATTCTTAAAACAATATATTTTAATAGCAAATTTACCATTTGTACAATGAGTCAAATCATCAGTTATGAAAGGTGTGATCGCAGCTGTACCCAACAGCTATGGTCTGTTTAACACACACAAACAAATTTTGATTTAGTGATTTTGGAAACGTACAGAACATGAAAGTAGCAGCTATGATTTTCTCTACACACTAAAGTTTGAACTATAAAATTGCTTCCATAATAATGCAGTTAGTATACTAATACATTATATAATTTTGTTCCTCCATTACATTAATAAGCTCATTTATACAATAGGCAACGTTTCATTGAAGCCAATATCTAACTAGTGAAAAACAAAGTTGGTACTTGTCACTTGAATGAGAAATATTAATATAAAAGAGTTTTGTTGCATGGAGAGTGGAGACCTGAAACAACCATGCATTAGTTTTCTTTACAATATCTAACATACAAAAATAATTCAGCCAACATAAACTAACATTTGGCCTCCATCTAGAAATACTTTACATATTCCTGATCATCAAAAGATGTCAGAAAAATCTGTAGGAACCACCATTTGTTTCATAAAATGTACATTTTATGGCAAAAGGAGTAATATATTTATTACATCTATGAGGCAGACCTATATATTACAAATCAGTCTGAGATTGTAATAAAGACATCAGCAGGAATTTTATCCCAGGCGGATGGGAGCCGGCCACCGACTGAAAAGTCAGTGGCGAACCTGCTTCCGCCTTGCCTGGGGATCCGACCCGTATTTTGTGGATCCCCAGGCTTTAATTGCTCTGAAGCCGGACTTCCACCCGTTTGAGGTAGGAAGTCTGGCCTAACAGAGCTGCCGGCCAATCAGCGGACCAGCAGCTCTTAGTCCCAGCAGCGCCACTGGGAACAGCAGCATACAGAGAAGATGCCTGGGAGCCAGGAAAAAAGCTAAGTTTTGGTTGCCGGGCCAGGGGTAATTGGTCAGGCCCCGGCGAGGCAAGGGTGATCGTTTAACAGATGGGGGGCATGTTGGATCTTGGGGGTCATTGGGGTAGTGGGGGCGGCCCTCCATCCGGCACAGGGTGCCCGATCACGAGGGCCACCCCGGGTTGCTGAGAAGCCGCCTGGTTTTGTTATGTGGCTTCTCCCGGTTCCAGGACGCCCGCTCGCCACGCGTAAAGTCCACGTGGAGGCAGGTGATGGCCCTTAAGTGGTCACTTAAGGGCCCTGATTGGCCTAGGGTGGGCGAGACGTTTTATGCCGCCGCCACCCTGCGTAAAGTGACAGCGGGAGCGGGTAGGGAAGGCCTCCCAGTGCCTCCAACTCCATTTTACATTACCCCCTCACCACCCCCATCCCGCTCGTCAGGGTGGCTTAAAATTCCGGCCATCATTTCCTTTTCCATTAGTTAGCTTCCATGAAAACAATTTGAGCTTTTCTCCCCTGAAATAGAAATCAGAATTGCGATATATGTACTTATAAATCTGAAAGAAATGGACTAACTACAGAAGGTAAGTGAATACTAGCATAAACCCATAGTGTAAACATTGATGTGACTGCATAATGCAAATGTCCCCATCCAACTTAAAATTTAAGTGGCACACAAATGTATTACAAAATAAAAAGCTATAGTTCCCCCTGAAGAAAATGTATATACAATAACTGAAAACATTTTTTAAAAAAATAGGCAATATGAAAAACTGAGGACAAATTATTGTTCATGCCACCATGGATTGAAAAAAAAATCCTCAGTAACATTAGAATGTGGAAGGATCAAAATGAACTACAACTTTGCCCAGAGTCAGATTCTGTATTGTATGATTCTTGCTCACAACTTTTCATTTCACTTGGATAACTGTTCGAATTGTAATTTTCCACTGGAGTTGACTGACGAGCAAAATGGTTGACATCATTACGTGAACAATCAACAAATTTCTCCTCTGATAATTGTTGTTTTAGTTCCTCCAATTCTTCTACTTGGAAGATATTTGTCTGTCCCAATAGAAAGTCACAGATCCTATTTAAAATAAACAAATATTTGTAACAAATGCACAGTATGTTAAAATATTCTTATCACACTTATAAGAAATATTACTGAAACTTAGAAGTGAATGGTTCAGCTAGTTACAAGAATGAGTCGCTGAACGAGAAGACCGGCGAGGGCTCATTTTCAATCCTCAGAGTATACGGTGTTCAGCCTGGCTGACAGTTAAAGAGTGCTACAATTGACCCGAGTACCACTGGACTTGGAGGGAAGAGCAATAGCCACAATCCTGGATTACTATTCAATAATGGCTGCTGGAAAAGTGTGTTTGTGGATGTCTGGTGAGGACAGAAAATCAGGCTTGGTGCCAGTGCATACTACAACTGAATAACTCAACGACACTCACTGCCGTGGTTTACATATGAAGCAAAGCTAGCCTTGAGGGGTATTGGCGTGAAACTTTATAGCAGCGATGAATCAAAAACAGGACAATGCACCTACTCTACTAAACTATCATTTTTTAACGAAAAGACATTATAAAAATATGTAGGGTATTGCTCAAAAAGTAGCATTGAGTTCAAAATTAGGATATTTATGAAACATTGCAATATGGAAAAATTCCAAAATGGTGAGAAATTAAACCTGGTGAAAAAGACTGGCGACTTATTTTATGGTCAGCATTAACAATCAGTTTTTTGATCATTTTAGCAGCTCACTGGCTCATTCTACAGTCAATAATTTTGCAAGTGGCAGAAAGTGCTGCAAAAAAAAGATTATACTATGTATAAAAGGAAAAGGACCCAAATACACAATGAAAATAGGGAGAGATGAGAGAAGAGAAACTGCCTAACTACTGAAGGGGAGAGCAGGTCAAAAAGTAATGCCACAGGCATATAAATATAGGAATGCTAGACTTAAAGGAGCACAGAACCTAAAATCCTCTACACAACTTGAGTAACTCCAAGCATTTGCAAGAACAATGGAATTCAATGTTCACATCTCACTGTTATAAAGGATTACTGGGACAATTCATTTTATCTCAAGATGGGCGGCACAGTGGCTAGCACCACAGCCTCACAGCTCCAGCGTCCCAGGATCGGTTCTGAGTACTGCCTGTGCAGAGTTTGCAAGTTCTCCCTGTGACCGCGTGGGTTTCCTCCGGGGTGCTCCAGTTTCCTTCCACACCCAAAGACTTGCAGGTTGATAGGTAAATTGGCCATCGTAAAAAAATTGCCCCTAGTGGTAGGACAATTGAGGGAAGGTGGAGATGTGAGAGAGAAAAATGGGATTAATATAGGATTAGTATAAATGGGTGGTTGATGGTCAGCATGGACTCGGTGGGCCGAAGGGCCTGTTTCGGTGCTGTATCTCTCTATGACACTAAGTCTGAAGTATAAGCAAACCAGAACTACAGGCTGATAAAGGATATATCTGAAATACAAATAGGTGAATTCTGCACAGCATCTATTAGATTTTATATCCATGACCTCACTGTCTTAATTTGTCATTGGGCAATTTAAATTTTGTATACAAAGTTAGAGATGTGGATCAGCTGAAATGCTCCAAATATCATCAATTCCAGGTAAGTTTCTCCTCACCACCTGTTTTACAAAAATCTATGTAAAAAGGATACATTTGCAACACTGAGGCTTAAAGTGCATGAAATGCTACAATTGCTATCTGCAGTAAACTGAAAGGTTAGTTGATTAATTTTTGCATGGCCTTGGTTCAAATACATTACTTGATAAAAGTCTTCATCAATAGCATCAGTTTTAAGCTCGTTTTTTTATATAATTTAAAAATGTACTCTACCATGTAAATTTACTGTACCTTTCCTGTCTAATTAAAGACATAAAAATATATAAAACAAATTGAATTTTGTAGCAATATCAGAAGCATATCCCCACATTGTTATTTGGTCACTTTTGGATCAATTTTATTGATTATGTGCAAAATGGCTGCCATATTTTCTTATATTACAAAAGTAACTATTCTTCAAAAGCACTTAATTAACTATGAAGCAGTTTGGGATGTCCCAAGATTGTGAATGGCGGTATATAAATGTAATTTCTTACTTGTGGAACAGATTGGCAGACAATATCAGGTGACAAATCAGTATGGAAAATATTCTGGTTGATAACATTCAAACAAGATGCTTAAAATATCTTGTGTACATTCAGTGCATAGCCATAAAAACCTGAGTCAGTGGCAACAGAAGACACAGATGATGATGCAAATGATGATTTGATTTTATCAAAGAAACAGTGGATGTAAGACAGCTGAGGCTTTAAGCTGAATAAAGAAATGAGTACTGCTGAGCTATGATGGAATATCAATTATAAGTGCCAAATCTGGAAGCAAGATGACCTTGCAGGTACAATTTAAGTCAAGCAGAACTTTTTCCGTGTATCAGCCATGCTGTAGATGAAGGGCATTATTCTAGGCATAGTTGAAGGCAATGCATAATTTATAGCATTATTTTGCAACTAATTTTTGATAATTTGATATTCTGCATTTTATAGTGGACAACAGAAATTTTATGTTCTCTGACATCAGTTTTTCCTCATAGCTCAAGTGCCGTGACACCACTTCTCTGCACATTTCCAGGGCTTCGATATCTGTGCGTCTTGGTGACCAGAATTTAACACATTCGTCTAGACATGAACCAAATAGAGTGCTACACAGTTAGAGTATAACTTTCTCAATTCATGCTTTACTGTTTTGAATATAAAGTTCGGCATTCTATTTCTTCAGTTTGCTTTTCTGCAGTGATTTGATGTACTAAGCCTACTAGTATCATGAGATGCCTTTCAACCATTTCATACATACAAACACGAACTAGGAGGATAAGCCATTTGGCCCTTCCAGTCTGCTCCACCATTTGAGAAGATTGTGGCCTCAACTATACTTTTCCACCCACCCTCATACCCTTTGATTCCCTTGTCAATCAAGAATTTATCTAACTCAGCCGTAAAAATATTCACTGACCCTGCTTCCATTGCTCTCTGGGGAACAGAATTCCAAAGACTAATGACACTCAAGAGAAAACATTTAGAGTCACTGAGTTATACAGCACAGAAACAGGCTCTTTGGCCCATCGTGTCTGTGCCAGCCATCAAGCACCTATCCTAATCCCATTTTCCAGCATTTGGCCCATAGCCTTGTATGCTATGGCATTTCAAGAGCCCTTCTAAATACTTCTTAAATGTTGTGAGGGTTCCTGCCTTTACCACCCCTTCAGACTGTGTGTTCCAGATTCCAATCACCCTTTGGGTGAAAATTGTTTTCCTCAAATCCCCTCTAAACCTCCTGCCCCTTACCTTAAATCTATGCCCCCTGGTTATTGATCCGCGCCGCTAAGGGAAAAAGTTTCTTCCTATCTATCCTATCAATGTCCCTCATAACTTTGTATACCTCAATCAGGTCCCCCCTCAGCCATCTCTGCTCTAAGGAAAACAACCCTAGCCTCTCCAGTCTCTCTTCATAGCTGAAATGCTCCAGCCAAGGCAACATCCTGGTGAATCTCCTCTGCACCCTCTCCAGTGCAATCACATCCTTCCTATAGTGTGGTGACCAGAACTGTACACAGTACTCCAGCTACGGCCTAACTAGCGTTTTAAACAGCTCCATCATAACCTCTCTGCTCTTATATTCTATGCCTCGGCTAATAAAGGCAAGCATCACATATGCCTTCCTAACCACCTTATCTACCTGTGCTGCTGCCTTCAGTGATTTATGGACAAGTACACCAAGGTCCCTCTGTACTTCCTAGGGTCCTACCAGTCCTCCCAAAATGCATCATCTCACACTTCTCAGGATTAAATTCCATTGGCCACTGCTCCGCCCATCTGATCAGCCCATCTATATTGTCCTGTAATCTAATGCTTTCCTCCTCACTATTTACGACACCACCAATTTCCATGTCATTTCTCATCTTAGTCTTAAATGAGACCCCGCCTTATTTTTAAACTGTGCCTCCTAGTTCCAGTCTCTCCCATAAGGGGAAACCTCCACTCAGCATCCACCCTGACAAATCCCCTCTGGATCTTGTATTTCAGTAAGATCCCCTCTCATTCTTCTAAACTCCAATGGATGCAGGCCCAACCTTTCCTCATAAGCTAACCCCTTCATCCCAGGAATTTGTCAAGTGAACCTTCTCTGAACTGTTTTAATGCAATTATATCCTTTCTTGAGCAAGGCGACCAAAACTGTACATAGCACACCAGGAGCTGAATTTTATTAGCGCACCACACATCGCAGCAGCACACTTTGAAGTCGGTGGCCTTCAGGCGCGAATGCGCAGTCACTGAGCCCCCGCAATATTTCGCACGGGGCTCATTTAAATGGAGGGGGCAGAGTGGCTACGGCAACAGCATATGGCGCCACAGTGCAGGTGCTATTTTTAAAGGGCTTCTAGCCCTTAGGAAAAAATTGAATTTGTGAAGTAACATTACTGTGGATTTTATTTTTTAATAAATTGGCCTATACCACGAACATTAACTTAATTTCCACCCTGAACTTGCGCCTCCCCGACCCACAACCTCATCACATTTGCCCTTCAACCCCTTCCCACCATCCCAACAGCCAATAAAAAATGTTTTCCCCACTCTTGACCTGATAATTTCACTCCTCCCACCCCCCCCCCCCCCCCCCCCGCCAGTGTCTCGCCTTAGAACTCCGAATGGAGTTCCGAAGTCACATTGAGCTGCGGCTGGGTGCCGTAATATCGGCATGGGACGGCCGCTGCAACAAGGTAGGTTAATTTGAATGATTTAACCTTCATTATAATATTGAAATGAAGGCAGTGGCAGGGGGCCACACTGAGGCCTCACCGCCACCGGTAAAATGCGGCAGGGCCTTCTTGACATCAGAGGTCACGGCAGGCCTCTCCTCGAAGAGTTTTCCGGGCCCCACCCTGCCACGATCCCCGCCGCCAGAAGCCTCATAAAATTCAGTCCCAGATGTGGTCTCACCGATGTCCTGTGCCACTGCAGCAAACGTCCCGACTTCTATGCTCCATTCCCCTTGCAATAAACACCAACATGCCATTTGCCTTCTTAATCACTTGCTGCACCCGCATACTAACTTTGAGACTCATGTACTGGGACACCAAAATCCCTCCGCACTGCAGAGTCTGCGATCTCTCTCCATTTAAATAATATACTGCATTCCTATTCCTCCTGCCAAAGCGGACAAGTTCACATTTTCCCACATTATACTCCGGGCTAGATTTTGTAGTCCCGCTACTGGAAGTGGTGGTGGGTGCGGAACCTGATTACACAGCGGGTGGCCACTTAACATATTCACAGCGACCATCAGCCACCCCCCCCCCCCCTCCCCTCCCCCCACCACCTAGCTGCCAGCCCTGCAGACGGTTCAGTGACATGCAAAGTTACCCCCTTCCCTATACAAATACTGCACAGCTTTTGTTTATATGCTTTCATGGGATGTGGGCACCACTGACTAGGCTAGCATTTATTGCCCATCCCGGATTGCTCTTGCACTGAGTGGCTTGCTAGGCCATTTCAGAGGGCATTTAAGAGCCAACCACATTGCTGTGGGTCTGGAGTTACATGTAGGGCAGACCAGGTAAGGAGAGCAGATTCCCTTCCCTAAAGGACATTAGTGAACCAGATGGGTTTTACAACAATTGAAAATGGTTTCATGGTCACCATTAAACTAGCTTTTTAATTCCAAATTTTTATTAATTGAATTCACCACCTGGCATGATGGGATTCGAACCCATGTCCCCAGAGCACTAGCCTGGGCCTCTGGATTACCAGCCCAGTGACATTACGCTACTGCCTCCCCATGACCACTTCCCCCCTTCCCTATACAAATACTGCAGACTTGACCCCTTCCTCCCCCTTCACTATACCAATACTGTAGAGTTGACCCCTTCCCTACCTTGGCTGGTGCCAGCTTTCCCTGGATGGGAAAGCGAAGGCACGTGAGTGTCGCACATTGAGCCGAAGATCAGGAACTGAAGGAAGATTGTTGCTGGGTACTTTTAAATGAATGCAAACATCTAATTAGCATATGGAAAGCCGGGTCTTGTCGCAGAGCGGCAGAGGAGTCACCATGGAGCTTCCCTACCGCTGGGACGATCGGGCTCAGCAATCCTGGCGTCTGGTTCCATGGCGACAAATGCCACTCCGATTCTCACCACTGCCCAAACCCCCTGCCATGAAACTGGACATCAAGTTGGGAACAAAATCCACCCTCCATCTGCCAAATTTTTGCCCATTCAACCTGTCTATATCCCTTTCCAGACTCTATGTCCTCTTCACAACTTACTCTACCTATCTTTGTCATCAGCAAATTTAGCAACCATACATTCGGTCCCTTCATCCAAGTCATTGATATACACTGGAAATAGTTGAAGCCCCAGCACCAATTCCTGCAGCACTCCACCAGTTACAGCTTACCTACCTGAAAATGATACATTTATCCCTACTCTCTGCTTCCTGTTAGCTAACCAATCCTCTGTTCATGCTAATATGTTACCCCCTACACCATGAGCTCTTATTTTGTTTAGTAAGCTTTGATGTGGCATCTTATCAAATGCCTTTGGGAAATCGAAGTACACCACATCTACATGTTCCCCTTTATCCACATTGCTTGTTACTTCCTCAAAAAACACTAATAAATTAGTCAAACATGATATCCCTTTCGCAAAACCATGTTGACTCTGCCTAATTGCGTTAAGAATTTCTGAGTGCCCTGCAACAACCTCCTTAATATTAGATTCCAGCATTTTCCCTATGACAGATTTTCGGCTAACTGGCCTGTAGTTTCCTGCTTTCTGTTTTGTTCCTTTCTTGAACAAAGGAGTTACATTTTCTGTTTTCCAATCTGGGACCTTTCCAGAATTTAGAGAATTTTAGGAATACAGCAGCTGGAGTAGGCCATTCAGCCTGTAGAGCCTGCTCCGCCATTCAATTAGATAACAGCTGATCATCTACCTCAACGCCACCTTCCCACGCTATCCCCATCTCCCTTGATGTCATTAGTATCCAGAAATCTATCAATTTCTGTCTTGAACATGTTCAATGATTGAGCTTCCACAGCCCTCTGGGGTAGCAAATTCCAAAGATTCAGCACTGAGTGAAGAAATTCATCCTCATCTCAGTCTTAAATGGCCTAACCCTTATTCTGAGACTATGTCCCCTTGTTCTACAGTCATCAGCTGAAGAAACATCCTATCCAAATCCATCCAGTCACTCCCTGTAAGAATTTAGTAAGTTCCAATGAGATCACCTCTCACTGTTCGAAACTCTACAGAATACAGGCCCAGTTTCCTCAATATCTCCTCATAAGACAATCCTGTCATCCCAAGGATTAGTCTGGTGAACCTCTGTTGCATTTCCTCTATGGCAAGTTTATTTTTCCTTAGATAAGGAGACCAAAACTGTACACAATACTTCAGGTGCAATCTCACCAAGGCTCTATACAATTGCAGCAAGATATTGTTATTCCTACACTCAAATCCCATTGCAATGATGGCCAACATACCAGCTGCCTCCCTAACTGCATGCTAGCTTTTAATGACTCATGAACAAGGACATCCTTTGGATATCAACACTTCTCAACCTTTCACCATTTAATAAATACTCGGTCTTTGTTTTTTATCCACCAAAGTAGCTAACTTCACACTTTTTCACATTATATTCCATCTGCCATGTTCTTACCCATTCACTAAGCTTGCACAAGTCCCCTTGAAGCCTCCTTGCATCCTCCTCACAACTTCCATTCCCACCTAGTTTTGTGTCATCAGCAAATTTACAACCAATGTATCTACTATCTCCGCAGCCACTTCTTTTAAGCCTTTAGGATGAAGTCCATTCGGCCCTGGGGACTTGTCAGCCTTTGGTTCTAATAGTGTTCTCAGTATCCTTTCCCTGCTGATTGTAATTGTTTTAAGTTCCTCCCTCCCTTTTGCCTCCTCATTTACAAGTATTTCTGGGATGTTATTTGTGTCTTCTACAATGAACACAGACACAATATCTGTTCAATGCTTTCACCATTTCCTTATTTCAAAACCATTCATGGAATACTTATAGTAACCCTTTTTTTGCTTCTTACATACATGTCCTTATGAAATTTCATTTGCTAATCCTCCATCTACTTTTATGGTTCTGAGACTACCTCCTCAGATCTCCAATTAGATAGTCTTCAAATTGCACCATTTTACACTCAGCTTCTGAATCTTATTATAAACTAGAAACAAGAAGGGCTCCCACTCCTGGCCTCCCGACTGCAAGCCCGTAATGAATACTTGCTACTTTTCCAACAATTTTCTATCAATTCCCAGATTTTACTTAAGCCAGAGCTTTTTCTGCCACTTGCACAGCAGAAAATTCACAGCTCTCTTCTGGAAAGGTGCTATGTTGACAATCAGTTGTGCTCTTTGACAATGCCATTTTAAGAACAAAGTTAGCAGGAAATTGCAAGAAATCCCCACTTCAGACATATATTTACTTGCATCGAAATTAATGAAAATTTGAATTCAGTTTTTAAAATCTGGTACCAGTAACCATAAAGCTGTCCAGAAACACCCAACTGGTTCACTAATCTTCTTTATGGAAGGAAATCTGCCGTCTTTAGCTGGACTGACCTATATATGACTCCAGTTGCATACCATCAGTGGTTGACTCAACTGGCCTAGCAAACCACTCTGTTGTAGCAAAGCACTATGAGCTATTTGAGAAGATGGCCCACCATCACCTTCTCAGGGCAACTAGGGATGGGCAATAAATGCTGGCCTTGCTAGTGACATCATTCCAAAAATGCTGATAAATATTTAATCTTGCGAGTGACAAACATTCATCGATTTTAGCATGTCAGTAATATAAAATTGCGTACAATTCAATGTCACTGTATTGATCTTACTTGTCATAGATGAGGCCATCAATTCCATTCGCCTTCAGTATTCTCCTGTTTTCAGACTCATTGGTATCATCTCCCCAGCAAAAAATGACCAATTCTTTTGACTTGGCTTGTTGAATATAGTCCAGATTTCGTAGCAAGTCCTCTGTGTGAACGTTAATTCCCTTTTAACAGAAAAAATGTTTAAATAGTGGAACTTGGAAATCAAGTTATTTGAAAGCATAATATTAAACACAGTACTCTTACTTAGGCACATGGAAATGCACAGAACTGGTACTTACCAGAATGTTTTCTGACTGTGCAAAACTCATCGCAATTGGTGTGGTTCGGCACCGGAGATCCATAAGCTCTGGATAGACGTTAGAATAGCCTTGGGTCAAGAAAAGAACTGGATACTTGCTTTGCTTCTGCCTGATCCTAGAAAAATAAAGTATTTAACTTTGGAAGAATGAAAACATTAACACTCCCTTTTTTGCCATTGTGGAGGACTAATGGGAAAGAAGCAGGAATGTGTGGTGCCTCCAATTTATTTTCTTGGGACTCTCAAATATTCAGGTTCGAAGCACTGAGAGGGGCACAGAATGTGTTTCTACTATATCATATTGTGCTACTGGTGATAGCAATGTTTTATCTCTGGCACTGATGGTATACTGTTGATGCACAAGTGTCCAAACTGGTCAACCAGTTCTGGCAGTTTAACAAGTTTACAATGACAGATCAATAATTAGTCATCAACACATTGATATTTGAAGAATTATAGAATTCTGACATTGATATAATGGACTGATGGCTTGGATTATACCTGCTTCCATTATAAGAAAATAAAATTAACTTTCTTAAAAAGACACTTGTTAGATCTCAGGAAATTCCAATATAGACAGTATCATAAAATTAGCTGACTTAAAACTAGTACACAAAACATGAACAGTGACTACACTTCAGGGAAGTAACTTATTGGCTATGAAGTACTTGGGGAAGCTCAAGGTTAAAAGTGCTATATAAATGCAAGTTTCATCTCTAGAAAGATAATGTCTTTAGTTACATTCAAATTTGTGAACAAAAAAAAAAATCTCATCAATCAAACATATTGTAGCCCCAAATGCAGTAATAAGTCATCAACTTTTCAGCAAGACCAACACTTGTGCCACCATGGACTTTAGCAGCACTTTATTGGCTTCTGGTCTGACAATGCCCCAATTTAAAAATTCTCACCCTTGTGTTCAAATGGGTGGCGCAGTAGTTCGCACCGCAGCCTCACAGCTCCAGGGACCCGGGTTCAATTCTGGGTACTGCCTGTGCGGTGTTTGCAAGTTCTCCCTGTGTCTGCGTGGGTTTTCGCCGGGTGCTCCGGTTTCCTCCCACATCCAAAGACTTGCAGGTGATAGGTAAATTGGCAGTTGTAAATTGCCCCTAGTGTAGGGAGGTGATAGGGAATATGGGATTACTGTAGGGTTAGTATAAATGGGTGGTTGTTGGTCGGCACAGACTCGGTGGGCTGAAGGGCCTGTTTCAGCGCTGTATCTCTAAATAAATAAAATAAATAAATATAGCCCCCCGTACAAAATGTTTAGGTTCTTAGATAGGAGGAAAGTCTTGATATTCATACTTGGGCTTCTTCCAAATTCTCCAAGTGTTTCCAGTCGCAAATATACATGTTTTTTTTTGCAAAGGTGAAAAGAAACGGAACAGTAAGTGGATCCCTTCCTAGACTTTTGAACTGCAGCTTGTGGAAGCCGATTAAAGAGAAGCATCAGCGTTACAGGGCTGGATCATGACATCCTCTGAACTGTTAGTTTTTATTCATTTTACATCTGTGAAATTGAAGGGTCGTCACATCTGGTCGAGTGGAATACTTCTCCAATTCTTGATGCCCAGTGTATCCATCAAATACAGCTGGAAGCATACTTCTATCACCCTTTTGCAGCACTCTGATCAAAATCTCAGACTAGCATCTCTTAGGTGAGCTTTTCCATTTTATTTACTTTTTTTCATCACCTTTATCAATGCCAGAGTCCATAGAAGCTGGCAACCCTTCAAGATCTCATCCATGTTGCTATTTTTCACAAAACAGTTGCGACAGCGAGTGTTGGTGGATTATGTGACTATTGTTGCAGCCAACCGCAATACTAACTTCACACAGCAGTCTGGAAAGTATAGCAATCAGAAGTGGATCCCTGAATTTTCTCTAAATCCGGAGGCCAACTGTAGTGTCTTATTGCTGCCCAAATGGCCTCCTGGGTTAATGATGGGTGGGAAAGGAAAAATCAGTGACAACTTCTACTCCTGTTTTCTATCTGCTCCAATTGTCTGCATTTGTACGTAGGATGCGTCTTGTTACATTGGATGAGGACAAGATCAACTGCACTGCTAGCACTACATCAGGAAAAAATTCAGTACTTCCACAAGGTACTAGATGGCCAGTGAATCCCACAGAACCATACTCAAGCAATAAGTCAACACTATTACAAAAGGGAACTGCGAAAAGTGCTTTATCTTAAATAACTGCAGACACAATAGTGATCAGAATCTACAGTTATGCAACGGAAAAAATACTAATTCCAAATATCAAAAAATAAACTTACATTGAACAGACATCAGCAACAAATGAGGAGAATACTATTCTTCGATTAGATGCATTTTCCAAGACACATTTTAGGATTATGTCAACAGCTTGATTCATGTCCAAATAGGTTGGCATGTTGCCCTCCCAGGTACCATCCTATTAACAGGTGAAAACGCAAAATTAATATGCATGTAACATTTTAAAACAGATTTTAGTTTTTAGACAGCCAATACACTTAAAAACAGCATACGATAAGCAGCGCAGAAATTGAAATCTCAAATATAGCAGTGTACAACACAGGACAGTAGGCCCATTCAGCCCATCGAGCCTGCTCCACCATTCAATGCGATCATGGCTGATCATCCACTTAAATGCCTTTTTCCCACACTATCCCCATATCCCTTTATGTCATTGGTATTTAGAAATCTGTCAATCTCTACTTTAAACATTCTCAATGACAGCTTCCACAGCCCTCTGGGGTAGAAAATTCCAAAATTTCAGAACCCTGAGTAAAGAAATTTCTCCTCATCTCTGTCTTAAGTGGCTTCCCCCTTAATTTTGAAATTGTCCCCTGGTTCTAGACTCCCCAACCAGGGGACACATCTTAGCTGCGTCTACCCCTTTCAGTATTTTGTAGGTTTCAATGAGATCACCTCTCATTCTTCAAAACTCTAGAGAATACAGGCTCAGTTTCCCTAATCTCTCTTCATAGGACAGTCCTGCCATCCCAGGAACAAGTCTGGTGAACCTTCGTTGCACTCCCTCGATGGCAATAATATCCTTCCTAAGGTAAGGGGACCAAAACTGCACACAGTACTCCAGGTGCGGTCTAACCAAGGTCCTATACAATTGAAGCAAGACTTCACTACTCCTGATGAACATGATAAGCAGCAGTATCCTTTGCCCAATATTGCAGTGACTTGCAAGCCATGCCTGTTCGAAAGCTATAAAAAGACACGGTCGTGGACCTATTTTGCCAACTCCTGCCTCCATTTTCCTTCTGCTGCAATAGGAGACTCCCACATCAGCTATCCTCAATGTCTTGCAACAAAATTGCTTATTAGTGGCAATTAACACAGAACTGTGATCAATTTTGTGCAATAGATCTATGCCTACTGGGTCCATATTTCAAACTAATTTCCCTGTTGGGTCAACAATAGGAAATTTTAAACCCAAGTCTATGCTAGATTTAAAAGCAGGTGCCAAAGACATATGGAAGATTACTGGTCAGGATACCTGTTCTTCACTTAGTGCCATGGCATCTTGGTTTAACATCTCATGAGAATGCGCTAACAATGCAGCACTCCCCGGTACCACAATGAATACTAGCCTAGATTACCTGCTCAGTTCACAGAGCAAGGTTTGAACTCTCAACCTTCTGAAACAGAAGCAACAGGGCTATTGACTAAGCTAAGCACTTGATAAACCATTGTGTCTAGTGATAGATTGATGTCTACTCCTGTGCATTAAAAACTTGAAATACTCTTATTTTAGAGTCATAGAGTTTTACAGCACAGAAACAGGTCCTTCAGCCCAACGCGCCTGCGCAGACCATCAAGCACCCGTCCAAAACTAATACCACTTCCCCGCACTTGGCCGTAGCCTTGTATGTTATGGCATTTCAAGTGGTCATCTAAATACTTCTTAACTGTCGTGAGTGCTCCTGCCTCTACCACCCCTTCAGGCAGTGTGTTCCAGACACCAACCACCCTCTGGGTGAAAAAATGTTTCCTCAACTCCCCTCTAAGCCTCCTGCCCCTTACCTTAAATCTATGCCCCCTAGTTATTGACCTCTCCGCTAAGGGAAAAAGTTTCTTCCTTTCCACCCTATCAATGCCCCTCATAACTTTGTATACCTCAATCAGGTCCCCTCTCAGCCTTCTCTGCTCCAAGGAAAACAACCTCAGCCTATCCAGTCTCTCTTCATAACGGAAATGCTCCAGCCCAGGCAATATCCTGGTGAATCTCCTCTGCACCCTCTCCATTGCAATCACATCCTTCCTTTAGTGTGGTGACCAGAACTGTACAAAGTACTCCAGCTGCGGCCGAGCCAGCGTTTTATATAGCTCCATTAACCTCCCTGCTCTTATATTCTATGCCTCGGCTAATAAAGGCAGGTATTCCGCAAGCCTTCCGAATCACCTTATCTACCTGTGCTGTTGCCTTCAGTGATCTATGGACAAGCACCCCAAGGTCTCTCTGACCCTCTATTTCCTAGGGTCCTACCATCCATTGTATATTCTCTTGCCTTGTTAGTCCTCCTAAAGTGCATCACCTCACACTTCTCAGGATTAAACTGCATTTGCCACAGCTCCACCCATCTTACCAGCCCATCTGTATCGTCCTGTAATCTAAGGCTTTCCTCCTCACTATTTACACCACCAATTTTCGTGTCGCCTGCGAACTTACTGATCATACCTCCTATTTTTTTTTTTATAAAAGAGATACAGCACTGAAACAGGCCCTTCGGCCCACCGAGTCCGTGCCGACCATCAACCACCCATTTATACTAATCCTACACTAATCCCATATTCCTACCACATCCCCACCTGTCCCTATATTTCCCTACCACCTACCTATACTAGGGGCAATTTATAATGGCCAATTTACCTATCAACATGCAAGTCTTTTGGCATGTGGGAGGAAACCGGAGCACCCGGAGGAAACCCACGCAGACACGGAGAACTTGCAAACTCCACACAGGCAGTACCCAGAATTGAACCCGGGTTGCTGGAGCTGTGAGGCTGCAGTGCTAACCACTGCGCCGCCTAAATCATTAATGTACACTACAAACAGTAAGGGTCCCAGCAACAATCCCAGCAGTACCCCACTGATCACAGGCCTCCATTCGCAAAAACAACCCTCTACCATCACCCTCTGCCTCCTGCCACTAAGCCAATTTTGAATCCAATTTACCAAATTACCCTGGATCCCATGTGCTCTTACTTTTTTAACCAATCTCCCATGCGGGACCTTATCAAAAGCCTTTCTGAAGTCCATGTAAAGGACGTCAACTGCTTTACCCTCATCTACACCTCTAGTCACCTCCTCAAAATTCAATCAAATTTGTTTGACACTATCTCCCCTGACAAAGCCATGCTGACTATCCCGGATCAATCCCTGCCTCTCCAAGTGGAGATTAATCCTGTCTCTCAATTTTTTCCAATAATTTCCCTCCCACTGATGTTAGACTCACAGGCCTATAATTACCTGCCACCCTTCTTGAATAATGGTACCATATTCGCTGTCCTCCAGTCCTCTAGCACCTCTCCTGTGGCCAGAGAGGATCTGAAAATTTGTGTCAGAGCCCCTGCTATCTCCTCCCTTGCCTCACATAGCAGCCTGGGATACACCTCATCCAGGCCTGGGGATTTATCCACCTTTAAGCTCACTACTACAGCTAATACTTCCTCCTTTTCAACACTAATTTGATCAAATACATCACAATCCCCCTCCCTGATCACTACACCTACTTCGTCCCTCTCCATAGTGAACACAGATGAAAAGTAATTGTTCAAAACCTCACCCATGTCCTCCAGCTCCAAACACAGGTTGCCTCTTAGATCCCTTATGGGCCCTACTTTGTCCCTGGTTATCCTCTTGCCCCTAACATACTTATAAAATGCCTTGGGATTTTCCTTTATCTTGTCTGCGAGTGATTTTTCATGTCCCTTCTTTGCTCTCTTAATTACTTTTTTTTTTATAAAAGTACTTCCCTACACTTTCTATACTCCTTTCGGGGCTCCGCTGTTTTCAGCACTCTGAATCTGCCATATGCCTCCTTTTTCTCCCCTTATCCAATCCTCTATATCCCTTGACATCCAGGGTTCCCTGGACTTGTTGGTCCTACTCTTCATCCTTATGGGAACATGCTGGACCTGAACCCTTGCAATTTCTTTTCGAAATGACTTCCACTGGTCTGATATAGACTTTCCTATAAGAAGCTGCTCCCAGATCCTGTTTCATCATATTGAAATCTGCCTTCCCCCAATTTAGTACTCTTATTTCCGGAACCTCTATGTCCTTTTCCATAACAACCTTAAATCTTAGAGTTATGGTCACAATCCCCAAAATTCTCCGCCACTGCCATTTCTACCACTTGTCCAGCTTCATTCCCTAGGATTAAGCCCAGTACCGCTCCTCCTCTTATAGGACTCTCTACGTACTGGCTCAAAAAGCTCTCCTGAATGCACTTGAAGAATTCGGTCCCCTTTAAGCTTTTTGCACGAATACTATCCCTTCTTATATAGGGGAAGTTGAAATCCCCTATTACCCTATTATTTTTGCACCTCTCAGAGATTTGCCTACAGATCTACTCCTCTATCACTGCCTGACTGTTTGGAGGCCTGTAGTACACTCCCAGCCAAGTGATGGCCCCCTTTTTGTTAAGTTCTACCCATATGGCCTCATTAGAGGAACCTTTTAAGATATCATCCCTCCTTACTGCAGTAATTGACTCTTTAATCAACAGTGCAATGCCAACTCCTCTTTTACCCCCCTCTCCTATCATGTCTGAAGATTCTATACCCTGGGATATTAAGCTGCCAGTCCTGCCCTTCCCTCAACCATGTCTCAGTGATAGCAATATCATATTCCCATGTGTTAATCAACGCCCTCAATTCATCTGCCTTACTAGTAAGACTATTTTCTGGATAGTAAATACTAAGTCTTTAGTATTTAGTGAAAGCTGATATATCACTTTACTTATAAAGATACCCAATATCATGCTACACTTATTTAAGTGTCTATAGGACTATGGGTTGACTACTAACAGGTGGAAAGTAGCATGAAATTTCCATATACCATTAACTGAAAACTTAAGCTCCATCATTCTGCATAAACAAGTGAGATTAACAATTCAAATACAACAAACATAAAACTTTTTTCAGACCAGGTACTATGCTACTAATCATCAAGTAATACAATCTTGTTGATCTGTTAACAGAAGGGAGTGATCGTTGACAAATGAGTATACAATGTTAGGATCCTCTCCCCAACATCTAATACAAAAACTGCCAGTCTAATAAAATTCAATAATTGTAATTTACTCCAGGAAATGTTGCTCAAGAATGAACAAACTGTCAAGTAATCTAAGTTGAAAGGTTGCCCTAGAACAACACCATCAGCACGTTATTATGCTAACACTCTAAATAAGTTTATCAGACTGTTGCATGGAACACATCACAACAAGATACCTTCACAACGCTGTACTACAAAGGACTACGTTACTTACTTTTTGTTGATAAGGCCATTTAACTTCAATGTTGAATCCAATATGCTCAGGCACACATACTAAAACCTAAAAAGATAAATTATGTTTTTAAATCATGCTAAAAGGCATCAGTATCATCTGATCCAGTAAAAGGTAGAATGCAAACTTAAAATACAAAAATACTAAATATTTAGTAACAACTTTCTAAAATTGACAAATACACAAGTAAATGAAACTTGAAAGTGCGAAAACACGACTGCTTCTAAAAGATCCATGTGAATGGAGTTAGGAGAGCACAAAAATCCTTATTAAAATTAAGTCAAAATCATATAAAATTTTTAATAAAGACTCATCACAAAGAAAATATTTACCTAAACTATGGTTGAATAAAAAAAGGCAACAGTGGAGTACTCCACTTCTGAAGATCCTCACAACTCACATGTAGGGCTTAATTTTATGTTGCTGCCACCGCCGTAAAAATTGGTGGCCCGCATTCACAGCATTTACTTCGGGGAGCAGGCGCGATATTGAATGCGAGATTGGGGTGGAAACCAACACCCACCCCCCGGATGGCATAGAGGGGGCGGGCGTTTTGTGCCCGGCACCGGTTGCAACTGTGCAGGCATCAACGCCATTATTAAAGGGCTTCCAGCCTTTCATTACAATTTAAATTTTTAAAGCAAAAAAAGACTTTGAAAATCAAATAAAGTTATCCCGACCCTCCCCCACCCGCAATGACCAGATTTATTACTTGCCCTCTCCCTCCCAAAAATCTTAACTTGCGCTCTTGACCTTACCCCCCCACAAAGTTCAAAAACTCTAACCTTTACCCCTTCCCACCCCACCTAGACCAGATATATTAGACCCCACCCCATCCTCTCCCGCACTGAAATACTTATCTGCTTCCCCCTCCCCACCAGTGACCCACATTGGACTTTCGGACGGAGATCCGAAGACGCAGTAGTGCCAGCCACTGGTACGAGTTTTGCACCGGGACGGATGGCGGGAGTGGGTAAGTAATTAACTCAGTACTTTTAATATATTAACATATTTAAATTTTGACCTCTGGCTGCCACTGGCAATATGGGCCGGGCCTTCCCAGTGTCGAGGTCTGTGGTGGGCCTCTCCCGGAGACATTCCCCTCTCCCCCCCACTATGAACCCTGACTTCAAGGGGGGGGGGGGGGGAGGGTTCTGTAAAATTCGCCCCGCAGTCTCTTGTTCAACAGACTGAAATGGTGTCCCGAAGTTACTACTGGGCATTCTGTATAATCAATCAAATTATATACCTGCTGCAAGGAAGGAAATGGCTGGTTTTCTGAAGCATCATTTTCATCATCCACTGAATTTTCTATGGGAATTAAAAATTCAAAGAATGCAGACATGAATTTTGAACAAATTAGATCAAACATCTTCCAATAAAATTGGAGATAAACACAGCAGCAGTTAGAATAAAGACTAAACATATAAATCTCAATTGATGCATTCAATTAAATGTAAACCTGAAACAAATCAAGTTACTACTTTGGCAAGGTGTTTCTTGCACCTACTTTCAAAAGGTGCCAAAAGGCTGATGGATGAAATGAATTCAATTTGTTGCCCAAGACATGTTTTGGTTAAAAGCACAAATTAAAGATCTAGTTTCATATAGTGAAAGCAATGATTTAATTTCTTTACTCACGCTTCAGTGTCGTGCATGGCATTTCTAATTCTATGAAGCTTTTAGTTTCAGGGCTGGGCTGACTTAATAACACTGAAAGGAAACATTACCTAGTGGGAACATAGGAATACTGTTGGCGAGCAGAAGCTCAAACCAACATAAATGTATGAAAAACGCATGTGGCAACTTTTTAAACTATAATGTCCGAAAGACTATGATAGACAATCTTTCATGGTAAACTATGAAATTTTGTATTTCACTGGTTTTACTGCTAAGTAAGAGTCACAAACAAGTTGCATAGGACATTCTTCAGAAGCAAAAATAAAGCCATTTCACACTTCTTCACTCCACATTCCACTTATGTTAGGGTTTTGCAAAAATAAATGTTTTAAGAACACTGGAGGTAGGTAAAGAAGGAAAATATGATGGAATACATTTATTCAAAGTACTCAATTTCCAATAAGAAATGCAAACCAAAGTAGCAAAGTAATATAGACCATTAGGGTCGCAGCTTCATTTGGTCTGCAATAAGTTAACTGACCTCAACCAGGGCTGGGGCTGGGAATATGGGGGATGATGGAGGCAGTAATGATGTTACAGCTAGACTGAGTACGTTGCATTGAGGACAGAATTGACATGGGATTACTACTCCTGATCAATGGCCAAGTAACCTTACTAAAAATGCACATGTTTGGGCATCAGGTCAAAACAATTTGTGACACTTACCATCAAAACACACATTAATAATAGCCACTTGGATGAGGGGAATTGGGTCTAAATCGTATTGTAAGAGAATGGATACTTGCTAGTAATTGCAAGACAGTAACTTTAGCAGGGTTCAGAATACCAAACTGTAAAGATGAAGATTCAGAGGCTTGTAACAGGCATCTGAACTCCAACAGGAGATCACAGCCTTGAAAACATTTCAGTAATTTGATTTTTAATGTCAGAGAATTTTATAAGGCTTTCTTTTCTCAGTTTAAGATCTGTTGATTTTCAACACTGGCTAGCATTATAGTCACCAGCAGAAAGTGTGCTCCATGCCAAGTAATAATGCTGGTTCAATTTAGTTATCAATGTATTTATTTCCATGAAGGATCTAATCAAATAATTGCATAGAAGACTTGCATTCCTGTGAATTTACATACAAAACAGAGGAAGGGATACACAAATCAAAAGAATACGTCTGAATTTAAGGCATTCAGAGAATAACAAAAAAGAAATCAGTCTGGTTATTGATGTAGAAATACCACAAATCACAAAAGAATTAAACAAACTGACTCAAAAAGAGCATCTATTTTCTAGACTGTCATTTGGAAGACTATCATAGGACAGCTCTCAAAGGATTTCAAAATACAATGCTAAAACAACTATAAAATCAAAATGGCATGTGGAACCTTTGAAATGTTCCAACTCTATATGTACCTTTGTCGTCATTCACCTTCAAAGCAGCCACATGAGCCAACTGAAAGATAAAAATGGCAAGTGATTGTGCCACTTATTAGTTATGTATGATAGTATGAATACAGCAGTTCACTGTTGTGCCCATACGTCTAAAAATTGCTGCAACATGTAACCTTGCTTATAGAAGTAGATACATGCACCCTTGCTTACATGTGCTTAACATCTACATTGTCATGTAAGATGAAGGCTAGAGTCCAAACAGAATTTAAAACAAGGTAGAAGGCAATACGGAACAATTAGAATTTGTAACTTTAGAGCCTTCAGGTTTCACTTAAAAGTGGCTTCACACAAAAGATCTATGTGCAATGTAAATAAGACAAATTACTATACAATAAGTTCGCCTAAAGCAGCTTTTTAATTAATCACAGCTCACTTGTCAATTCCTTGGTTATAGGTTTTCCCACCCCATGCATTATTTCCACAGCTAAGACAGTGACTATCTGACCAGCTCCCAGGCCTTGAGAGAGAGCAGCTGGGAAAAACTCATCCACTGATATCCATCCTCTCTTCCTTTGGGGTACACCTGGGTTCCACTGGATCAGAAATTTGACAATAATCTGAAATCATGGATAGAAACACTCCTTCCAAAACTCTGGCGCAGCAGATTGCTATATCAACCTCCTGCTCATGGCCACCTATATTTGAAGCAACAAAATTATTGACAAAGAAATTCTAACCGTAAGATACTATATTGAAACAATTTTTGAATTTCTTGCAAAGTTCAATGACTGCTTTTTTTTTAGTACTGAGATTTCATAAGCAATATTAATGATCATCGCTGCTTAAAAAGCATAAAATGATCAGTACTTATTGAAGCAGAATGAGAAGAACCAAAAGACTGAAGGAAATTTTACAGTAAAGAAAGGAACGTAATATAATCCTCGTTAAAGGTCAAGGTTAAATTTGAAATTATTTTATATTAATGCACAGAACACAAGAGAGAATAAAAAACTTGCAACAGACATCTTTGGCTTCACTGGCTTTGTTTATTACGAGGAGAATGGAATACAAAATTAGGGAGATTATGCTTAAGTTATACAGAGCATTGGTGAGACCACATCTGGAGTACTATGTACAGTATTGGTTTCCTTATTTAAGGAAGGATATAAATGCATTGCAAGCAGTTCAGAGAAGGTTTACTATACTAATACCTGGAATAGGCGGGTTGTCTTATGAGGAAAGGTAGGACAGGCTAGCCTTGTATCCTTTGGTGTTTAGAAGAGTAAGAAGTGACTTGATTGAAAGATGTAAGATCCCGAGAGGTCTCGACAGGGTGGATGTGGAAATGGATGTTTCCTCTTGTGGGAGAATTTAGAACTAGGGGGTCACTGTTTAAAAATAAGGGGTCACCCATTTAAGACAGAGATGAGGAGAAATGTTTTCTCCGAGGGTCGAGTGTCTTTGGAACTCTCTTCCTCAAAAGATGGTGGAAGCAGAGTCATTGAATATTTTTAAGGCAGAGGTAGATAAATTCTTGATAAGCAAGGGGGTGAAAGGTTATCGGGGGTAAGCCGGAACATGGAGTTGAGGTTACAATCAGATTAGCCATGATCTTGTTGAATGGCGGAGCAGGCTCAAGGGGCCGAGTGGCCTACTCCTGCTCTTAATTCGTATGTTTGTATGTACAAAAGACTATGAGCAAAACGAAGAGATACAGCCAAAAGGGAACACAATGTTTCACAAAAGATGACTGAATAAGCCAAGTAATAAGGCATGATTGCAAAGATCAAAAATACCAGATATGACATCAAAAGCAATTTTGGGGGGAAATTAGTAATAACAACGGCGACTGACGTAAACTCAGTTGATTAAAATAATAAATGAGACTATATGAAATTGTAGCGGTTAACTCGATAGATGAGGGTTCGCTAATGGAGGCAACATTGGAAATAATTTCACAGATGAAATATGGCTGCTTAATACAAAAACAAAGATTTTCCTTTAAAATTAATTTTGAACAGGCTGGGGCTCTTTGCTCTAGATATAACTAGTAGGATAAAGGGAAACCAGTAGATGTAATATACTGGGATAAGGTGCCACACAATAGATTAATACACAAGATACGGGCTCATGGAGTTGGAGGTAATATATTAGAATTTGCAGAGGATAGGTTAACAGACAGTAGGGTATTTTCAAATTGGCAGGCTGTGACTAGTGGAGTGCTGCAAGGATCAGAGCTAGGGCATCAGATATATAAAATCTATGTTAATGACTCAAAGAGACAGCGAGTAATGTATCTACATTTGCTGATGATACAAAGCTAGATGAAAATCTAAGCTATAGAGATGAGACAAAGAGGCTGCAAGGAGATATAGACAGGTTAAATGAGTGGGCAACAAGGTGGCAAATGGAGCATAATGTGGGGAAATGTGAGGTTATTTGCTTTGGTCATAAGAATAGAAAAGCAGAATATTTTTTGCAAGGCATAAAACTTATAAATGTTGGATGTTCAGAGGGACTTGGGTATACTCATACAAGGAGCACAAAGTTAGCATGCAGATACAGCAAGCAATTAAGATGGCAAATAGCATGTTGGCCTTTATTGCAAGGGGATTGGAGTACAAGAATAAGGAAATCTTGCTACAGTGTACAGGGCTTTGATGAGACCATATCTGAAGTAACATGCGCAGTTTTGGTCTCCATATTTAATTAAGGATACACTTGATTGGAAGCAGTACAGCAAAGGTTTACTAGATTAGTTCTTGGGACGAAAGGGTTGATGAGAGGCTGACTAAACTAGGTCTATACTCACTGGAGTTTAGAAGAATGAGAGGTAATCTCATTGAAACATACAAGATTTTGAAGGGGTTCGATAGGGTTGTTTCCCAATCTTGGGAATCTAGAATACAGGGATAGTCTCAGGATAAGGGGTCAATCGTTTACAACGGAAATGAGAAATTTCTTCACTTAAAGGGTTGTGAATCTTTGGAATTCTCTACATCTGAGAGTTGTGGATGCTACATTGTTGAATATATTTAAGGAGATAGACAGATTTTCAGTGTCTCAGGGAATCAGTGGAAATGGGGAGTGGGTGGGAAAGTGGAATTGAGGCCAAGAATCAACCACGATTGTACTGTGTGTGGAGCAGGTTCGAGGGACTGAATGGTCTACTCCTGCTCCTATCTCTGACATGTTCTTATGAGAGGTGACTGATGGAGGGTCTTTAAAATTACAAAGGGGTTCAATAAGGTAGATGTAGAGATGATGTTTCCACTTGTGGGGGAAATCAAAAACCAGGGACCATAAAATAAGACAGATAGTCACTAGTAAATTCAATAAAGAATTCAGGTCAGACTTTTCTTTTGTTCAGCGGTGAGAAAGTGGAACCGGCCAGCAAATGGAGTGGTTGAGGCAATTAGCATAGATTTATTTAAGGGGAAACTAGTTAAATACATGAGGGAGAAAGGAATAAAAGGACATGCTGATAGGGTACAATGAAAGACTCAATGAAGGAAATAAGAGCGGGAGGAGGTCAGGGTGGAACATGAACACTGGCATAACTGGTTGGGCCGAATGGCCTGTTTTTGTGTTAAATCCTGTGTAACAAACCAACTCCATCGAAAATTCTGGTACGAGGTGATTATAACGGAGGCCACATTGTCAATAAATAAAACCAATAGTGAGACAGCTCTCAATGCAGTGAATAGTAATGAAACAGATTCTATCCTGTTTGTCCCTAATGCAAAGCCATGTTCTGTACCATTCCATACAAGTGTAGGCACTGTCAAACATGACTCTAGGACTTAAAAGTCTTAAGTTATGGGACAAGACTCAATTTGGTTAATATTCAAAGAAAAGATGACAAGAGGTGTGACTCATACCATTAAAACAGAAAACTAGGTTACTCAGCAATAGCAAAACTGGTGACAAATGGCATAAAATCCATAAGCCTGAAGCATGAGCAGAAATTAAAAGTTGTCCATACTCAGAATACCAGATATGTGAAACAGATTTCTATAAAACTTAAAGTTGAGCCCTTTAAAAAGTAGCTGAAAAGCATAATGGAAGGGCACTGGATCCCCGTGCAGCTGTGAACCTGGGAGGGCAGACAGTACAATCAGGAGAGGAGGAGAAGCCAGCACATAAATTCATTGGGAAGACTTTTGAAAAAGATAGATGAATGTCTGGTTAGAAATGGGATGGAAAGTTATCAGCATTTTTGTATACATTAGAGTCAGATAAAATACTCTATGTGCAATGCTGGTTCCCATTCTGCTGAGTCATCAATGCCATCTATGGTGTGAAGCTAATAAGAGTTGAAAGACACTGCAGACTGTAATCTCATCAAGTTCTGCTAAATTAGCTTCAGGTGCGAGAAACTTCAAAGGGCTTCAAACTTCTGAAAGGTTTTACCTTTTTCAGAAGATTAAACAATAGGGAAGATGTCTCAATAGTGGAAATTATATGTGGGCTACTGAGGAAGCTCACCCAATGCCCTTTCTTGATCCACACCTGTAAAATGTTCTTACTGTCTTCAGCATTATCAACTTATTACAAGTTTCAACAAAATAAATGAAGGTTTCAAGCATGCACATAAACAGATTCTACATAAATTGCTGACAGTACTTCTAATCCATTGCCCTCAGGAGGTATTTTTTCTTGAAATCAGTTTAAAAAGAATATTTTTTATGGCTATGAAAGATCCGTAGAGATATACTCTTTACAGTTATTTAAGTGTAAAAATGCAGACAAAACTTTTTCTGATATTTTCCTATGTTTCCATTTAAAAGAACCAAACCGACTTTCAATAACAGCAGCAAGGAGGAAGAATGTTAGCCCTGTTGGAACTCAATTCCCTATTCCTAATCCAAAGCCACCAGGCAGTAAATTATCTTTTATTTATCAGCAGATTTAGTTACCTAGCTTCAAGGAGAAAATAATTCTAGCAGTCTTCATTAAGATTATAGTGTTTCCAAATCTCCTACGATTAGCTGATCCGCTCAGGCCTTCATTGCTTACTCTCTCTGCTGCACAGTGCTCCACTGGACGATTTGGATCCTCATGGATCACACCTCCAAGACCTCAGATGAGATCAGGAGAAAGAACATAAAAATGGAATTTCAGAAGTATTGCACCAAAATATTCATTATCTTTCTTTCACTCTGGGTATCATTATGGCTGTTAAGGTCATAGACATCCATGTTTTATAGCAGAATATGTATGGCCATAATGAAAGTTTGCTGGATTGCTTTACAGCACAAAATGAAGTGACGATTGTAGCATAATTGATCCTTGACAGCAAAAATTGGTAACTTGAAAACGAGTTCTACAAGCAGTACGTGAGTACCCCAAGAATTTGAAAAAGGCCACTTTCCAACTGCTTCAATTATCAAGATAGCTGAGGGTCAGAGGCTGTTCCACTGCCATTTCTCAAATCTTTTACCAGCTCCTGCAATATAGACTCATCAAATTTGTTGGCCGCTCTTTGGAAAGACATCTGTACTTTCATATTGCTTTAAGTCACTTCGTCTATATGCCAAAACTTGGCAGAAACCAAATCTTGCACATCAGAGGACTGGTCTGAGAATTGGGATGGTTCAATTCCTTCTGCAAGGACAGGCTAAGTGCCTCCTACACGTTGCACCAAGGCAGTTTGATTGTTTCATTGTTTCATATTTAAAATTATTTTCACTCACTCCAGTATCTCTAGAACCTGGTCAGACATGTTTCATATAACTGAGGCTTCTAGCCCTCTGGCAAAACCAGAGACTTCTCTTTTCAAACTAGCCAAACTTAAACTGATGCCTTTTAATCCCTTCCTCACCCCACCCCACCCTGACCTTGTTACCTGCTGGGCCTAGAGTGCTGATCTGAACTTTAAAAATGAAGGAAAGAACAGGTGATGTCTATTTCATATACATGGGTGGGTGGGATGGAGTGAGTGGAGGTGGGGCAGGGGGTGCTACAGAGTGCATGCTTCATGCCCATCATCACTGCTATGTGGATAGACTTGGAATATTTAAAAAGATGGTGGAGATTTGTGAATAAATATTTTGGTCAATTACACTGAGCAACAATCCTCAAAGAAGCTGAGAATTTAATATGAAATATACTGGACTTAGACCTCCTTTAATTTTTCTGGAGTTACCAGTTAAGGCTTGTTAATACCTATTTATCAAGGGTTAATCAAACTTTTGCACGCCACTGTAAATTCCGCTGTTTCACGAGGTGCAGGCTTGGAATATTTCCTCATGAGAGTAGCAGATTTCCAACATTACAACAGTAACCACACTTCAAAAAAGTACTTCACTGGCTGTCAAGTGTTTTGGGACATCTTGGGGTCGTGAAAGGTGCTACGTAAATGCAAGTTTTTTTTTCTTTCAAATAAAGATGGTTCTCCCAAAAGGTATTTCAGACCATGCCAGTCAATGTTCTAGGTCTGCGGCTACACACTGATGACTAAATCTTGAATGCATTAATGTGCAAATTTCCAAACTGGCTAGCTGGCTATTGTAACTGTTCACATGATGTATTTGATGGATCTGACATGAAGCAGTTTAGTGAATAGTTTATCAATTGTAGTCATGTTTATTATTTGTGCTGTACTATTTCATTATATTCATCCATATCAATCTAGCATATCTTGTTTTCACTGTTTGCCTTTAAATGCAAATGATTGAAGTACATAGTATAATAGTACATAGAATGAAAATTAGAAGTAATCAGTACATTACTATTAGATATTCTTAATTTTATGGCTTCATACCTTTAATAGCTGTAACTGTTCATATGTAAGTTCCTTTACTGGAATTTCAAACAATTCTGAAGATTCTTTGTCTACTTTCTGAAAACACAATAAAAGGGAAATGTGAGCAATGTATACATCAAAATAAAATCAGAACTATTGCCACAGAAGATTATGAAAATTGTTTAAAAATTGGTTAAGAATCATGAGAATTAAAGACATACAAATTCTACAACATTAAAAAAAAATCCAAACACTTACATGAGCAGTCTGTGCATTTTAGTGTTATTTTGATTAACCTAAAGCAGATAATGTTTTTCCAATGGGGCAATAAAACACAATTTTCAAAACATCAAATGCAGTTGGAATAGTTTATCCCAATTCTTCAATGGCACAGGCAATAGAAGCAGTTAGTCTGAGAATCTTTTCCTGGTCTGTCTAAAATTAAATATTAACTTTAATATCAAACAAATTTACAGAATGTGATCGAGTTTGATGGGTTGAATAGTCTTTTATTAATAACTGGCACAATACTCTCAAAACATGAATATAAACATGCTTATGAATCTCTTCAAATTTCTTATCAAGTGTCCTTTTAAAACTTAAAGGAATGTCAGTTTTGAAACACAAACATTTTATCTTTACAACCATTGATGTTTCATTATCAAATACTCCGGAGTTCACGCCAAAGCTTCTTCCAAACCTCAGAAGAGTACCTGCACCTCAATGACATTCCCATTTACCATACTAACGATCCTTGCTGTAGTCGACCAAATTTGTGGCAAATTACAGGCACTCTTACTCGGTTGACTGTATCACCAGGAAATGGAGAAAGATTGTCCATATTAACTTCTTGTAACCCCGTTATTAGGAAGAATACGTTATCTCTTTCATTCTGGGATCGATTTAAACCAATATTCTGCCTGATTTAAAAAAAATACAGCTCCAACATGATGAACCATTTGAGTTATTGCTATATCCTACATCATTTTTGTGATTTCCAAACTCAATAGCTCAGGCACCATATGTGAATAAAGGAAGGCAAGGTTAATGTTTCAGATTGTTAACCTTTCATCAGAACCAGAAGATTATGCTGTCTAACGCGCAATAAATTTTGCTTGGGATAGGCCAAGATCAAAAATCAGGATTCATTGGTTATAATCAGCTTCAGGAAGAGCACCGTCCTAACCTTAATAAAAGCAAAATACTGCAGATGCTGGAAATCTTAAATAAAAACAAAGTGCTGGAAATATTCAGGTCAGGCAGCATCTGTGGAGAGAGGTGCAGAGTTAACGTTTCAGGTCTGTGATCTTACATCAGAACTGGCTTTTCTAACCTTTGCCAGTTCTGTTGAAAGGTCACAGACCTGAAACGCTAATTCTGCTTCTCCCTCTCCACAGATGCTGCCTGACCTGCTGAGTATTTCCAACAATTTGTTTTTATCCTCCTAACCTTCTTAGGAGCTTTGGAGACAAGAACAATGTAGGCCTCTGGGATAAGGGGATTAGAATTGCTACCGCCCTGGTCAATAATGGGCACAAAAGGTTGCCATAGTTTTATCTAAAGACCACCGCATTACAGTAAGGACATAATCGCTCAGGAGTACAGAGGAGATAAACAAGAATGTTGCCAGGGCTTGAAAGTTGCAGCTATGAGGAAAGATTGGATAGGCTAGGGTTATTTTCCTTAGAGCAGAGGAGGCTGAGGGGTGATGTAATTGAGGTGCACAAAATTGAGGGGCCTAGAGTAGACATGAAGGACCAGTTTTTCCTCGCGGAGAGGTCGATTACCGGAGGGCACAAATTTGAGTTGATTGGTAGAAGGATTAGAGGGGACACTACCCAGAGGGTAGTGAGTGTCTGGAATTCACTGGCCGGATCAGTGGTGGAGGCAGAAACCCTCAACTCATTTAAAAGGTATCTGGACCTGCACCTGAAGGGTTGTAACCTGCAAGGCTACAGACCAGGTGCTGGAAGGTGGGAATAGATCGAGCGACCAGTTTTTTCAGCCGGTGCAGACACGATGGGCTGAATGGCTTCTTTCCATACCGTAATGTTTCTACGGCTCTAAGTCAAATGAAAAGTGGCTGTTGTATGCAAAACAAAGCCATGTTAACAGTCAAGGTAAGAAGTTACCCTGAGTGAAAAGAATGTTATGCTTCAATAAAACACAGGACTATCACCTAAAATAAATTACAGAACAGAAGACCTTCTGCTTTCAACCCAGGAAACATTCGATTTCCTCAGCAGAGTGAAGATTGAAAATAATTCTTACCAAAAACAAAGTAAACAAATATAAACTTTATCAAGATGTAAAGACATATTTCAAACAAGATAAAGCACTACCATCACCTAGGAGGGCTGTTTCTTTCACAGGACAGATAACTCAATGCTCATAACCACTTTAAATAAGTCATTTCCATATTCTCAGCTGGCTTCTCTCTGATATGTAGACAGTGTAAGCGTGGAAAATCACATACCTTTTTCATCGATATACAACAGGTGAGATCGTGGTATATGATCGGAACACGGTCTTTTGAAAGATGCACATCAAACTCTATAAAGGCAGCGCCCTGCAAAAAATCAAATACATCTCTTTATATTCTAGGTACTGTACCGCAATTAACTGGTTTAACTGAAGTCTTGTAATCAACTTTCCAATTTCATACTTGCTTCATAATAGATTGATTTATATTTCATTGTTAAATGGAATTACATTTCCATCACTAAACTTTTAAAAATGTATAATCAACATATATCTACATGGTCTCTACAGTAACAAAAATTAATGTATAGTCAGGACTTCAGGCACTTAGACCAAAGTAAGTATTACAAAGATATGAACCCTTTAAAATAAAAAGTTGTCTTAATTTACTCAAATGTAAAAGTATTTTTTCACTTTATCCTCTTACAGTCCTAGAACATCTTGTTGCCTGACTTTCCCTTCTGTCAGTGAAGTGCTGAACTTCAGCTCATCACCTCACTAATGGCTCAACCAAAAATCAAAACATTACGAGGGAGAAAGTGCTAAACACAAGTCTGATCAGGTCTTGTATAAATTCTTCAATGTTTCCTAATGAGTTACATAAGTAAACAGTGGAGCAATGCATTTTGAACTGGTGATGATCAACAGAGGCATGATAAGCGAGACACTGAAATAACTCCAACCTCCTATGATTAACCCCAGAGGACCTTTAATGCCCATTTGAACCATTAAAACAGGTAGACGTAGCTTGGTTTAATATTTCAGTTGGCCATCTCCAATAATGCAGCACTCCCTCAATACTCAACATGGACCATCACCTTAGATTATGTGCTCGAGTCTCAGAGGAGGCCTGAAACCACAACCATCTGCTTCATAAGGAAAATACCCATCAGTTAAGCCAAGGTGACACAATACAGCAATATGTAGTCATATGCGCAGGCCTACTGCCTCAGTACAATGCATCCTCCAATCATCATAAACAATGTGACAACTCGAACTAGGAATGTAACACTTCAGTTAAAGCAACAGAAAAACATGCAGAAAGCACACTATATTTTAATAGGCTCCATCAGATGATCACTATGATCTATGTATAGTACAAAATAGGATATAAAAACAGTTGGCAAGATGGCGACGACAGTTTCCCTCTACAGCTTCCAACCTCATAGTCCCGCAACCCTGCACAGTAAAGGCCGGCTACCCGACCAGACAACGTGTCGGGTTCGGGTCGGGTTGCACTTCCGGGTCCAGCATTCGGGCTCGGGTCGGACGCGCTCCATCACAGGCAAGTGGCTCCACTGTTAATTTAATTTTTGGACTGGAAAGGTGGTTTTGTTCCGGTTATTAAGTTTATGCAGGTCAGCAACAAAGTGAAAAACGGAAGGTAAGTTCACTGATGGTCGGGTCGGGCGCGGGAAAAAGTGAAAGGACTCAGGCCGGGTTGGGATTTTTTTTTTTTGCAGACCTTTACCACACAGCCCGCTTCTATCGCCTTCCTAAAATCCACAAACAGGACTGTCCCGGTAGACCCATCGTTTCAGCCTGTTCCTGCCCCACTGAACTTATTTCCTCCTATCTTGATTCTATTCTTTTCTCCCCTTGTCCAGTCTCTTCCACCTACATCCGTGACACTTCTGATACCCTACATCAATTTAAGAGTTGCCAGTTTCGTGGCCCTAACCATCTCCTCTTCACCATGGACGTCCAATCTCTCTACACCTCCATCCCCCACCAAGATGGTCTGAGGGCTCTCCACTTCTTCCTTGAACAGAGGCCCAACCAATCCCCATCCACCACCGCCTGGCTGACCTTGTCCTCACACTGAACAATTTCTCCTTCAACTCCACTCATTTCCTTCAAATAAAAGGTGTTGCTGCGGGTACCCGTATGGGTCCTAGCTATGCCTGTCTTTTGGTGGGATACATCGAACATTCCTTATTCCAGTCCTACTCAGGACCCCTTCCCCAAATATTTTTCCGGTACATTGATGATCGGTGCTGGTTCCTGCTCTCGCCCCCTACTGGAAAACTTAATCAACTTTGCTTCCAATCTCCACCCTTCTCTCACCTTCACATGGTCCATCTCCAACACCTCCCTTCCTCGACTTCTCTGTCTCCATCTCTGGGGATAGGCTATCCACTCGTATTTATTATAAGCCCACTGACTCTCACGGCTACCTTGACTACATTCCTCACACCCAGCCTCTTGTAAAGATTCCATTCTTTCGGTTTCTCCATCTCCAACGCACCCTTCCGATGACGCAACCTTCCACAACAGCGCCTCTGTCTTCCTTTTTCCCCAACCGAGGATTCCTTCGCGCTGTGGTTGACAGGGCCCTCGACGGTGTCTGACCCGCACTTCGGCCCTCATCACTACCCCTCCCTCCCAGAACTGCGACAAGGTACCCCTTGTCCTCACTTTCCACCCCATCAGCCTCCACATCCAAAGGATCATCCTCTGCTATTTCCACCACCTCCAGCATGATGCCACCACCAGACACATCATTCCCTCCCCATCAGCAGTCCAAAGGGATCGCTCCCTCCACGACATCCTGGTGCATTCCTTCATTACCCCCGACACCACCTCCTTTTCCCACGGCACTTTCCCATGTAATCGCAGGAGGTGTAATACCTGTCCTCTTACCTCCTCTCTCACCATCCAAAGCCCCAAACGCTCCTTCCAGGTAAAGCAGCGATTTACTTGGACTTCTTTGAATTTAGTATACTGTATTCGCTGCTCACAGTGCTGTCTCCTCTACATTGAGACGACCAAAAGCAGATTGGGTGACCGCTTTGCATTACACCTCCGCTCGGTCTGCAAACATGATCCCGAGCTTCCAGTTACTTGCCAGTTTAATTCTCCAACTTGTTCCCATGCCCACGTCTGTCCTGGGCCTGCTGCAGCATTCTAGTGAACATCAACGCAAGCTCGAGGAACTTCATAGACAGCACCCTATTTTCCGATTAAGCACTTTACACCCTTCTGGATTCAATCTTGAGTTCAATAATTTCAGAACATGAGCCCCATCATTTTTTTGCTTATTATTTTAATTTTATATATTTAAATATATGTTCTTTTAAAACTTTATTTATTTTTTAGCCACGTGCTATTCTAAACTTATTTTTCATGTTTTTGCTTTCATACAGACTTGTTCATTATTCTGCCATTAGCACTCTCTCTGGACTCATGCTTTGACTTTCACTACAACTATTTAGTACTCAATTTGCATTCTGTTCCAGGAGATCTGTCATTTAACCTCTTCCCCCTCCGTTGTATCACAGTCCTTCCTTCTTGTTCTATATACCCCCTCTCCACCCTCCCTTGCTCAAAGATTGTTATATTTCTAACTTTTGCCAGTTCTGATGAAGGGTCGCAGACCTGAAACATTAACTCTGTTGCTCGCTCCATAGATGCTGCCAGACCTGCTGAGTATTTCCAGCACTTTCTGTTCTAATTTCAGAGTTCCAGCATTCACAGTATTTTGCTCCCACTAGTTTAGTTAGACAAAAATTGTACTTATCCACAAAAAGCACTTCCTATACTAATGCAAATTAATCTACATTTAATTCCATTGGGGCATTCCTTAGTCCATTCACCTAACTCATCCAGAACCATCTGAATGTAATCAATCTCCCCTTTGTTGGCTTGTGGAAAAGGAATGCCACTTTCATAGTCTAAAGGGCTCTTGTATTTTTCATCTAACATATTGGTCAAGGGTCAGAGCCCCAAACAAGTGTTGAGTACAACTCCATTATAATTTTAAAGCAGGATGCAAACCATGTCACAGGTCAGCATACTGTAGAAGCTCCTGAATAACTGACTCTAAAGCTGCCTTCAGTTTACACAATTTGATGGCATTATTTCACATTCCTACAACTATCCGCCTCCATAAATTTACGAATACTGTAGTCAAAGGACCCAGAGTGAAAAGTGCAGCACTGCCATAGCTTTTATTATACGAATTTGGTGTCAATTTCCTGTTCTGTGAAATAACTAGGGGATTAACAATTACAGCCACTTAAACCTACTGATATACAAGGTATTGTGCCATCATTGGGGCCATTTCAATCGAAATACACTTACATTTTAAGGCTCTATGCCATGAGCGTAATTTACAGCCCCAGAAAATCAAAAATTAAATGTGAAAATTAGAAAAAAGTACAAAAAATGTATCAACTTTAGTCTTCTTCATTCTATGAATATTGCTCAACAATCAAATGAATGCATTATGATCCTATTAGAGAAAACCCTTGGACTATCATTTTTAAGTATTTCATGCCTCTGAAGAACCATGTCACACTTAATCTTCCTTCGTGCTCCAAAATCACAAGAGTTGATAGAACAGGTAAACACACCAAAGGAGGAAATTCTAATTGCTTCAGCTCAGATTGGAAAAACAGGGAAGAACAACGGTATTGACAAGGTATAATCTACCAAAGGGTGGCTGAATGCAATAATCTTCCTAATTTGTAGATGGACCTTGAACATGAACCAATGAATGATGCAAAAGTAGTCCAGAGCACTATTAGAAAATTCTATGACTAATCCTGGAAATAAAATGGGGTGCTGAAGTAATCAGATCAAGCATATTTGTATGGCCCCTTCAACATAAATGAAATATCTCAAGGTGCTTCACAGAGACACAAGGAAAAAATATGTCAGGCCAAAAGAGGTTAGGAGGGATTAACGAAAAGCTTGGCCAAAGAAGTAGGCTTTATGAATTTTAAAGAGGAGGAGACAGGTAGAGAGATGATGTTTAGGAATGGATCTAGGTGGTTAAAAACATTAGGGCGATGATGGAGCGAAAGAAGGGAGTTGCAGAGTTTAGAGACAGGAAAATGGAGGAGGAAGGCAAGCGAGATCTCTAACTTGGAGATGGAAAAGAATCCAACAGCTCCTCAGCCTTGTTAGAGGTAAAGCTGAAGGGGGCAAGGGAAGGCAGTTTAAGGTGGCAGTTGGTGGCACAGAAAAGGGGCCTAGGGTTAACTTTGCTCTCCAGGATGAGCCTAGAGTGGTGGGCTATTTTTGTCCAAGAAAGCAAGGTTTATTTGAGCTTAATACTGTTAAGCTAGATCTGGCAATGGATGACTTAGTGAGTTGTGTGCCAGGTTTCATCAGGTTTGCACCTCTTCAGACTTGAGGAAGCAGTGACCGGGCAATACTAGGGGTAGCAACCAAAATGGGAGATGGTAAAGGTTCGGATCAAAACAATAATACCTCATAAAAGCATGACGACTCTGCCTTAGAGAGAGTCAAGAGAACAATTTTGCACACTGGGTCATGATTAACATTTGTGGAATAAACTTCAGTTTCTCCTTAGTGGATCACAATTCATTAAACTGCTCAGAGTTGAGTTTATTACTGTTTATTTTAGTAAGACAAACAGGCTTGCAGCATGGGCTAATAAATGGCAATTGAAAGTAAATATAGCAAAGTGTGAAGTGGTTCATTTCAGTACGAAAAATAAGGAAGCCACTTAATCCTTAGAAATTAAAGTAAATGGGGTTGAGAAGCAGAGAGATCTGGGAATACAGCTTCATAAACCACAAGCTGATAAGACTATGAAGAGTGAAAACAAAGTACTGGGGTTCATTTCTAGAATCAGAGAATACAAAAGCAGGGAGGTAATGTTAAATCTGGACCACACTTGTACTGTGTTCAGATCTAGACTTTATATTACAGAATGGATTGCGTGGGCACGACAATCCTAAGTCATGAACTATTAACTGAACTTATGAAATAAACTCGAAAACAGACACCTTTCTTGTAAAACAAAATGATTTTAAACTCCATACTGGAGAAATCATACCTTCGGCTGGAATATAACAAGAGCAGTCTGTAACAGCTCATCTGTCTTTCTGAACCTCCCAAGTCTTTCTTCAATGAAGAAGGGAAAAGATTACAGGCCTGGACCATTTTGAGTGTTTGCCCCAGAGAAAAGCAAGTTTAACAGAGAACTCTTTAAAATCATCAGACCTAACGCACGTTATCCTTTCTTTTGTGTGTGTGCGAGTGCGTGTATGAGTGAGAGCGGGTTTTGTTGCAAATATTTCGGGTGTTGTATAACAAACATTTATCTTTCTTTAAAACTTATGAGAAAACCTTTCAATTTGTCTGTTCTTGATAATTAAAGCACTCGGTTATAATAAAAGCAAAATACTGCAGATGCTGGAAATCTGAAATAAAAACAAGAAAGGCTGGAAATACTCAGCCGGTCTGGCAGCATCTGTGGAGAGAGAAGCAGAGTTAACGCTTCAGGTCAGTGACCCTTCTTCAGAACTTTTTACCTGTTGTCTTCAGTCAGTCAAAAAGTGAAAAAGGGGGAAGTATCCCCATCATCTCTCACCTGTCTGTTACAGGTGATTGAAGCATTGGAAAAAAATGCCCAAAGATTAACAAGGATATTACTAGAATTGATAGGATATAACTATCTGAAGACTAAGAGGAGACCTGAAGGGGCGTGATAGGGTTGACATGGAGAAACTGTTGCTATTTGTGGGTGAGGCCAAAGCAAGAGAGCATAAATATTAGATAGTCACTAAAAGATCAAATTAAGAGTTTAGAAAGAATTTCTTTATCCAATGTGGTGAGCATGTGTGGTTGAAGGAAACAGTATTAATGCACTTAAGGGGAAATCTCATGCATATTTGAGGGAGAACAAAATGAAAGGATAAGGGGACAGGGAGGAAAGAGGTAAGTAATTAGAGTGGAAGGAAGCAAAGGCCTGCTACCCGACTCGAACCAGATGGGACCCGACGACATGTGTTGGGGTCGGGTCGGGCCCCCTCTTCCGGTCCGGCTTTTGGGCTCAGGTTGGGCTCTGCTGCTAAGTATTGAAATTAAAAAAATTTTTTTTTTTACCTGAGCTGGGAGTCTGGGACGAAACTGAGTCTGTGCAGTGAGCGAGTGACGTCACTATGACATCATCACGCATGCACTGGAGGTTCCAAGTTGGAAGGTAAGTAAAGGAATGATCGGGTTGGGATCGGGCCAAAATCGGAGGGACTCGGGCCGGGTCCTTTTTCCCGACCTGAGCAGGCCTTCAGAAGGAAACTCGTGTGGCCAGTTGGGCCAAATAGACTTAAGTATTAGACAGCCACTAAAAGATCAAATTAAGAGTTTAGAAAGAATTTCTTTATCCAATGTGGTGAGCATGTGTGGTTGAAGGAAACAGTATTAATGCACTTAAGGGGAAATCTCATGCATATTTGAGGGAGAACAAACTGAAAGGAAAAGGGGACAGGGAGGAAAGAGGTAAGTAATTAGAGTGGAAGGAAGCAAAGGCCTGCTACCCGACCCGAACCAGACGGGACCCGACGACGTGTTGGGGTCGGTAGATTCCATGCAACAATTTCCTGAGACAAATAAAACTCAGATACAATTTTAAGCAAAGTTTTTTTTTTAAATGGAGTCTGATTGTTGCCGTATCTGATTGACGAAGTTAATCCACTGTCAAGGTATAAATGCAGTAACTCTAAACAGCGTTAAGACCAAATGCTTTAAGAGTCAATTATAGGCAAGAAGTTTAAGATCACATGGAACCATTGGTTCAGATGGGTCAGACATCACCATGTACAAAACAAGAATAAGATCCGAGATATAGATTACTGCTTAAAAAACAAAAAACCATCCCCACCAGGAACTTGAAAACCACTAGGTTTTCCCTAGCTTAATGTCAGCAAAGTCCAAATTGTGTTCTTCACCTCCCAACAGCAACATCCAACCTTAACCCACTTTGTAGGGTCCCAATGCAGATTAAATCATAGAGTCATAGAGAGATACAGCACTGAAACAGGCCCTTCGGCCCACCGAGTCTGTGCCGACCATCAATCACCCATTTATACTAATCCTACATTAATCCCATATTCCCTACCACATCCCCACTTTCCCTCAATTTTCCTACCACCTACTAGGGGCAATTTACAATGGCCAATTTACCTATCAACCTGCAAGTCTTTGGCTGTGGGAGGAAACTGGAGCACCCGGCGGAAACCCACGCGGTTACACGGAAAACTTGCAAACTCCGCACAGGTAGTACCCAAATTGAACCCGGGTCGCTGGAGCTGTGAGACTGCGGTGCTAACCAATGCGCCACTGTGCCGCCCTTAGGATCTGAATCTTGGTGTACTGCATAATCCTTTCCCTACATGTGTTTGGTAACCAAGACTGCCTTCTTTCATCTCTGTAACATTACCCTTACCCACTCCTGTCAAAATCCTAACCATCATCTGAAAGCTCAAGTTTTCATGCTCTCCTAATCTACTTCTTCCAGAAACTCAAACTTGTTTAAAATGCAGGGACCCATGTCCTCACCTATCCAAATTCTCATCACTGCCCATTAATGTGGATGCTATCTGTGACTCAGGTAGACATCAAATTAATTGAAATTTTTGACCAACGCAATATTAAGTGTTAACCGAAGCTTACCATACACGAATCCAAAATCTCTAATAAAAGACTCACTAAGAGTAGTGATGGCAATAAACATAACAAATATCAGTAAAAGACTCATTTCCAGTCTGCCAATCATAAACTGCTGCTGATAGCAAGAAAATAAGAATTTTGACACATTCTAAAAACAAGGTTTTATATGTAGCCGATAGTTTAGAAAGGCCTTGGGTCTGTATGATAGCAAACTTCCAAATGGCCAATGTCTCTTCACTCATTTAGGTGGCAAGAAATTCATTTGTACAATTTCATTGACCTTTTCAGGATCTAAAATCTGCTTTTCTTGTTATCCATTTGTTAATAAAAATGCAATTTCTCGTATATTGAAAACGAAATCTATACTTTGAAACTATGACATAAATTTAAATCCATAAGTTATAGCCGAGCAATACTGGTCTAGATCAGATGATTATTTTGTTCAAATAGTTTCATCAATAACATTAATGTTTTAAATAATTTTTTGGGGAAATGTATGTGGTTATTGTGACTTTTAAAGTCATATATACCAGAAAAGCATACAGAGTTGTTTTATTACTTACGTGACTAGCGGCATTTTTAAAGGAAGCTATTGTGTTTTCTCGGACTTTCGCGAGGCTAAAACACAATTTTAAGAAAATCACTATAAAACTGTAATGTGTCTAAATGTACAGTTTAACAATTTCAGAAATCTATGGTGGAATAATCAAATATTTAATTCCCCAACATTAACAAGCAATAGCACTTTAGTTTAAAATGGAAGCAAAAATAATTTTTAGAAACATCCAGAAAAAAAATTGCATTTCTGTTTGCTGCTGAGGCCAAACACAATATATAAAGAATACAGGTTGTTTAGGGAGGGTAAACAGTTTTTATTTTATTGCGTGATTGGTTCTGCTTTACTAAGTGACTACAGGAAAATTAGACCAAACATGCATTGTACTTGTCCAGACCTCCCAACAAAAGAAAATTCAAAAGGACAAGTCAACCTCCATTGGCATTATAGTGAGCCAAGACCAAGTGCAGCCTTTAGGTGAAGCGGGGTTACAGAACAGGGAATAATTTAATCAAGGAGCAGACATAATTTTGTCGCCATTTTGGAGTAAGTCTGTCTTTATTTTTATATTTCCTATATAAATGCAATGAAAAACACCTATGCAAATCTGTCATCATGTAATTACATTCTTGCACCACTGGTGGTGTTGACTGAAGGGGAGGCAGGTGGAGAAGGGGGTACTCTCCTAACCACAATTAAAACACACAAAAATACAAACAGCTCCTCTCCAGATTCTTTCCCCCAGCAACATGAACAAGTCGCTGCTACCATACCTCCATGTCTATGGACTGAGATGTCTCTCAAGTAGACCTGTTGGCAGATGGTTGACCTACCGTTTACGTCAAGAACCAGCATGGCGGTCAGGAGGGAAGGAAGCAGAGAAATTGCCTCACCCATGCCAGGCCTTCAGTTAAAGGGGCAGAATACATTAAGTTGTCAGACCCCTTGGAAGCAGTGGCATGTGATCACATTTTATATACCTTTATGATTCTCTTTTAGTTGAGAATACTAGCATAAATGCCAGTAAGGGAAATCTAGATAAACACAAGGGGGAAGGAATAAAAGGATATGTTAACTGAGTTAGGAGGAGGGTGGGAGAGGCTCGTGTGGAGCATAAACAGCACATGAACCGGTCAGGCTTAATGGCCTGTTTCTGTGCTATAAATACTTTGTAAAACCATGTAATATTTATTTAAAAATTTGTTACACAGAGCCAGCAGACACTAAATGTTTATTTAAATATTTATATTGAAATTTAAATGAATTTGATGAATAGAGACTGAAAAATAAGAAATTACATTTACATTGCATTTTTTCACAAGATTTCTAATTTATAAGTAAAATACAAAATGTTGCATGGATTCTGAAAATGCTCCAAGACTACATAAAGCCACCAAGTAACCATATTGTGTTATTAAAGCATCACAAGCTTACAAAGAAAAAGCCCTATAATAGATGTCACGTTGTGCACATGAAGTGTGCTTAGATACAAGATTTTTATTTTATGTAGATATTCCAGAGTCTAGAGCAACTTGAACCCATCACTGTGGTCTGTGACTGTTTTAACAAAATCAAACTTTAGGTTTTAACCTGGACCCAATCTTATATTTATTCTGATTGAGGACAAAAATAATTTCTATGCTTCGTTCCAACACCTGAGATTTAAAATTTCTTTATATTGCATGTATTAATGAATAAGAATAGTGACTTATGTGGTATATTCTGACAAATAGTTCCTGCTCGGCTGATTAACCTCAAAATTAAACTGGCTAAATATTCATTTAAGAATGCAATTGAAGGTGAGAAATGGAAATGGTGCGAAAGCAGCACGTGCTCTTCTGTGGTTTGACATTTAGGTGCAGTTTTGGGGCATATTTGAAGAATTTTCGGCTATACTCCTAAACTGGCATGAAGAGTGTAAAAAGGCGTTACACAACTCTCACTACTGCTTTATATTGCTTGCCAAAAATTAGAATGGATTTCAACTAATTTAAAAACTTACTTTGCAGATGATGAATTTCCAGCACCTCTGTGCCCAACATCTAAAGCTATTCTTGGTTTCCAATACTTCGACAACGATGGAGACATGTCACAAATATAGCCTTCCAGGGGCTTAATAACGATGTAGTCAACTGTACATGTAGATAAATAAAGACAGAAGTGGTTATTACATTATATTCCAAGTCATTTTGTAAAACCTAGTGTCAAATCATACCTGGGACTTTTAAATTAGACAGCAAAAGATGACAAGTTCCATAATTATATGGAGAAAGCATAGGTTGTATTATAGTAGGGGGTACACTCAATGGCTAAGGAGGAAGGTGCCAGCTTTGATGTTCAGTCTGTCTTGAATAAAGAAGCTAGATTAAGTTGTATTCTGTTATAATTAAAGACTTCATTTTGCAGGTAAAAAGGCAGCTCCTTCAAAGATTTGCTGAAACAAGTAATATCAGTATAACCTCAACATTTATACAACAGTTACACCCTTACAAAACAGCATTGGATACTTCTAATATTCTCATGAATACAGCCACAGTTTATCTTTTTCTGTGCATGTCAATAGATAAGGCAGTTTATGTTATGTCCTTAGATCATGCGGTGGAGCCTTTTACCTCCTAGTCTCACAAGAAACTGAGTCTTTGGTATGCTGAGATAATAATATCCACTGTAAAACCAGGAATGAAGGTCATGGAGGATGTGCTGTAATGGCCTTTTAACCCAGCTTAAAGCAGGAACATTTTCAGAAAATTAAAAGATAAAACAGAAAAGATATAGAAAGCCAAGTTCAACGACAATAATTTGTGACCATCTACAGCAAAGTATCGCCGTGTGTTCTGCGTCATTGTCCGAGCGCATGCTCACGTAAACCTTAATAAACTCAAAGTGATTACTGACAACGCAGCTGACGGCTTACATCATCCGACTGTGCCAATCTGCGCACATGTGCAGATGACGGCATCGCGGTAACGCAGGCAGATGGTGAGAGCATTCGGGCCAGAGAGGGGGGGGGGGGGGGAAAAGAGAGAGAGGGGGTCTGGGGAGCAGGTAGAGAGCGGGTGTGGGGAGAGCTTGGCCGAAGACCTTGCTGGTGGCGGGTGCGCTCTCCTCCTTCCCGCCCGCTCGCTCACCGGCCCTGGCCCACTTGCTCACCCTCCCCCCCCACCCCCCCCCCACCCCCGACTGCTCGCTCACCACCACCCCCCTCCACCCCACTGACCGCTTGCTCAGCGCCCGCTTGCCACTCCCCTGACCGCTGGCTCACCCGCCCGCCCTCTCCGCTCCCTCCCTGGCCCGTTCCCTCCCTCCCCTCCAGCCATTGTGTGCTGCCATGTATTTAGGTTGCCATCGTGTGATTATTTGAGCAGCACCATCTTTAATTCTGGCAGCTGCCTGACGTCGCAGACTGTGACGTTTTAGTGACACAGGCTGCATTTGCGCATGTGCAATTGTGGTGGCGTTGTCAGCTAACGCAGCCTAATAAACTTGCAAGTATTTTACAATTGTGCCTAGAACCCTTGTTTCTGGTACAAAGACTAAGACGAGGCTACAGTTCATCATTACCATCTTAACACTCAATAGCGATGCAACTCATGTTTGTTAATTATTTTTCAAGTGAAGCCTTTGAACAGTAACAAATTACCATGCTACATGATTTTATTTTTAAGCAATATTTCATAAAACTTAGTGTCAACTCATACCTGTGGCTTTTAAATTGGACAGCAAAATATGACAAGTTCCATAAATAATTATATGGAGTATAGGTTTTATTATGTTAGGGGACACACCCAATGGCGCATGAGGAAGGTGCCAGCTTTGATGTTCAGTCTGTCCTGAATTAACAGATCTCACCTAAGTGGCCATTGGGGACAACTGGGTTTTTAGTGAGAAAAGATCACAGAATTCCAACTCTCAACGCTATCCAGCTATTCCTGCTGGAAGCTCGTGTGAAACAGACACGATGGGCTGAAGGGCCTGCTTCTGTGCTGTATAACTATGACTCTAAGATGGAGTCTGGATTAGAATTTATCATGATGTAAAATCACCTAGTTGCACTTCTGATTAATGGCAAGGATCCATGAAACTATCCTCCGGGAATAGTCAATACATTTGGAAGAAGGTGGAAGATAATATTGGTAAAGAAAAAGAAAACAAAGGCAGACATAAGATAAACAAAAAAAAAAATGCACATGCACATTATTTGTATAGCATTTAGAATCCAGATTACTGAAATGCTCAATAATTTCCAATATATTGTGCTGATTCTTCGAGCTATTTTGTTCCCTAATTTCATTATGCAACCAGTTGACCAGGTTTGGTCTGTACAATACACAGTATTTAACTTTGCTACCTATTGTCCAAAGCAAATGGGTAAAATCTGAATACATGGTAAGAAACCCTTAACTAATTTGAACAGGGATAACCGCGTGCTAACATGACTTGTTCATTAGTGTATGCATATTTGTCTAACTCTGCGCATTGTAGAATTATACACTATGCATTTTAGTTTTGAATACTGATACCTTTCACTTTTCCAATAGTTTGTCTAGAATTTCTGCTCATGATGGGAAGTGTGATAATTCCACTAGATTTTTCTACAATTGTTGAAGACAGAAGACAGGCTGTTCCCACAAGACCTGGAAGTGCATCACCTTGTACTACTGCCACACCCAATTCTTCCTGTAAAGTACAACACATGAGTTTACACTATATTTAAAAGTACAAGTTACCCAACTTGTTCTTGCTGGATAAAATATTGAATAATGCTTTTAAAGAAAAACACAAATTCAGCAGAGTGAAAGGAGAAAAAAAATGTACTTAACTATTCCTCATTACCACCTCCCTAAATTTTTTTTTTTTAAAACCCTCAACCCCCCTCCGTCCTTATTGACTACCTTGTTGAATCCCCCTTTCTCCAAGGTCCCTGAACATGTTTACTGCCCTTTAATTCAGTGTCCATTTCTCCTGCAACTTTGAATCCCTTTAATCCCTTGCACCAAAATGACACGGTCTGTGTCCAAGCTGTATTCTTGAAGCTTTTGTCACATCCAGAATCGATTACACAATGCTCTCCTTGTTGGTTTCCTTTCCTACACTCCAGCTGATACTAAACTCTGCTGGCTGTGTTTTTATGCTGCACCATGTTCTGCTCATCCATTCCACCTGTCCTTGCTCACCTGCATTGGCTCCCAGTCCTGCAAATTTAAAATTCTCACCATCATGCTTAAATTTCTCCATGCCCTCATCCATCTTTGTAACTTCCTCTAATCCTACTACTCCGTCCTCAGACTCCCATTATTATTAGCAGCTGTGCCTTCAGCTGCCTTGATTCCACTCTTTCAAATGTCTTTCTTATATCTCTAGTGCCTCCTCTTCAAAATTCACCTGTGGTGAATATTTGACCAAGCTTTTGGACACACACAACTCCTTCTTTGCCTAGACAAGAACTTTATATTGGGTGTTCATGTGGTACTCTCACACTGTTGTTTTACAGCTTCATTCAGAGCTAGACCTCCTTCAGGTAATGAATGGATACAAGACCAATAGTTAGAAAACCATTTAAACATTACAACATAAAAATGAGAACTAGAACCAAGACAGCAAAACAGAAACACAACTTCCAAGTTGGGGAAAGTCACACAGAATGAAAAGTAGATAATGGCTGAACTCAGCAAGTCTAACTAGTAGATACATCCATTGCATACAGCATCTTTGCTTGCTACTGACTGAGTCTGGGTTCATGCTCAGAAGTTATGTGCTGTCAAAACTCTGGTGCCCAAAGCCTTCTTGGAATAGGACTTCCCTCATTTTTACTTTGTTCTCTGAAGGGAAGTAAGTTCACCTTTTGACAAAAAATAGCCACTTCCCACGAATGAAGCTTCATGCATGTGAACCAACACTTGATTTTTATTTGTGTTTGTAAGGGGGAAAATCTGATGAGTGAGATTGGAAGAATTAATGTGTTGGTATGCCCTGATCATTTTAGAACCACACCTGGCCATTGCTCAGTATCCAAGCCAATATCATATCAGGAGGAAAAGTGACTGCATCAATGAAAACTCAGTTGCCTGAGCATTACTCAGGGATAGGACATTTCAGTTACAGTCAATAGCAGCAGGTTCTGACAACAAAGGGCAAGTGAGACCTGGAATTCTCTGCTGCCCCCATCTTCCAATAACATCTGTTCTGCTAAGTGCAAGAATATAGAATATAGTGTCTTAAGGAAGAGAGTTTGCAAATCTCTACTTCTACACCCCATTCTTTATCCTGGGGTTGGAAGTGTTCTTTGTCAAGTTGGATAGACAAATAGAACCTACACATTCTCATGGGCAGGATTCTCTTTCAACAACTGAACCAGTTATATCAAACCTACTTGCAGAGTCTGGAACAAAGTTTGCCTGTGGATAAACTGGTGACATTTGAAGGCAACAAAGATGCATTGTGACTGACTTTTGGTAGGAGGGGCTCCTCAGCAACTGATGCTAATTTTGAAACCAGACACCAACAAAAACAGGTAGCCACAAACAGAGCATAATCAAGCCCTGATGCAAAATGACCATCAGAACAGCACTAAAATTATTTTTTCAGAATAAATTATAAGTGTAAGTTAAAAATACACAGACTAACCTGACTAAAAGTCTCCAGGGACTGAACTGAAGCCTTAAATTCTCTAATCAGCCCAGTAAACCTGTAATATGTACCATTACCCAAGAAATTATACAAAGTTTGCTAAATTTAACAAATTGAAAAAACAATTTCTATTTTCACTGAGAGAGAATCATGGTTACTGCTTCTGACAGAAGAAAAAGAGCTAAGGCTTACCTCAGAATGCCATTTCAGTGGTTCAGAAGGGGTGGAGAGGTACAAATTCTGTCCACAAGACTGTGTTCTGAATGGTTTTTCTCATGTGAATACAGTAATTACTTTTCCAACATGGAGGTTTCATAATGAATCCTTTCCTTCCACCCCAAACTTCACAAATTGATCATCAACAATTTACATATTTCCCTTAGAAGTTTTTTTATACAGAACAAAAATTGTCATACCTCAAAGAAGTCAAAAATCAGTTCCAAGTTATCTGGCTCCATGGTTTGAATGCTATACTCTGTCCACTGGCCAGGTTCTAAGGCATATCCACAATCTGGCTGTGAGTGACGAGATTTGTATCCACTGTTGCTGATTAAGGAAATTTCTAAAGTATTCGGCATTTTCTGCACTGAGGTAGTTAGCAGTTTGTCATCGTCTTCATCCTCCTCCTCAAAACCCTCCAATGTCAACTTTACCCTTTAAATATAAAATGGGCATTAAAGAATTCAAATTAAATAACCACAGGGCATTCACCCAACGTTCATTTATATTGAAGAAACTGTAACTTTTGCACTTGGCAGTTTTAAAAAAAGACATGCTGCTTAATCAAATTAACTATTATGTATATTATAGTGCGCAAGTCAACCTACCAACCAGGCAATCCAAGTTTTCCTAAGGTTATTACTAGCCTCCAAGACCTTCAGCTAGAACCCCACATGATTACCTTTCACATGCAACTAAAACTGCATATTTGGGCCAGCTTCATCAGGTCTTTCCTTCAACATAAAGGAATTTCATGTGAGGGAAAAGAATCTGCTATGCAAAGGGGAGGGATTTTTTTTTTAAATTGTGAACATTAAGTTCATTATTATTAATTCACTGATCTGATTTACATAACTTGTGCAGTGCATGGGGTATGTAGAGTTGTTGACCATGTGGCAGCCAGCTATAGGTCAAGAACAGAAACTAGCTTTTGGAACATTTCTCCTTCCCATGTAGTTCTATGGACAGCTATTTGCCTTGACTCTATGGGAAAACTCATCTCTTTCAGGTGGCAGCCTTCTCTTTACTTGCTACTAAAGCCTCAATTTTTCCTTTTGATGAGTAGGGTGGGGGAGGAAATTAATTTCATGCATTGAGTTTATTCCTGATCTGCTATAGCTGACTTTGGGAGTGTCAAAAAGCCAGTTCCTCCCCTATCTTGAAGTCTTTCATCAAAACCTGTCCAATAGCACATGTGTCTATTTAATTTATTCCAGGATATATTTGTTCTCATGCAGAAAGCTCTCAAACATTGGACTGCTATTCCCACAAGGGTAATTTTTATCAAGTACTTCAATTATCTATCTAATGACTGCTTTCTACAACTTAGGTAGTTTGCTAAAAACAGCAGCCAGCTAAGTGAATTTTGCTCTTTTTCCACTCAACTGTGACAGCCTATCAGCAAAGAAAAACCCTCTGCTTGTGTGACATCGAGTACTGGATGAGTAGAAATTTCCTCCAATTATACAATGAGAAGTGGGAAGACTGGAGGCAGTGTCTCCAGTCTCCACCACAAACTCCACTCTCTAGACACCAACTCCAACCCCTCTCCCTGGCAACTGCCTCAGGCTGAACCAGACAGTTCACAACCTTGGTGACATATTTGACCCCCAAGATGAATTTACGACCACATATCAATGCTATGCTGCCTATCTGCACCTCTAACATCGCCCGGGTCTGCCCCTGCTTCAGCTCATCTGTTGCTGAAACCAACTTCCATGCCTTTGTCACCTCAAGACTTAACTATTCCAATGCACTCCTGGCCAGCCTCTCTCATTTCACTCTGTAAACTCAAAGTCATCCAAAACCCTGCTGCCCACACCCTAACTACCATCGTCACGCTCACCCATCATTCTGTGCTCGCTGACCGGAATTGACTCTCAGTTACGCAACGTCACTATTTTAAAATCATCCTTGTTTTCAAACCCCTGCAAAGCCTTGCCCCCTCTCTACCTCTAATCTCCTCCAGCCACATAATCATCTAAGATACCTACAGTAGTCTAATTTTAATCGTTCAACTATTGGTGGCTACGTCTTCAAACAGGCCCGAAGTTTTAGAATCCCTTCCCTAAATGTCTCCACCGCTCTTTCCTCCTTTAAGATGCTCCTTAAAGCCTATCTCTTTGTCCAAACTTTTGATCATAGATCCAAATATCTCATGTGGCTCAGTGTCAAATTTAGCTTTTTCAACAATCGTGAGAAACACTTCTAAGGATGTTTTATTATATCAAAGGCACTATATATAAATATAAGGTGTTGTTTCTGTTGAAACCCACATAATTAGTGAGGTTTGATCGATGCCCGAGTAAATGGGTTTGAATTAAACTGCTACCCATTGTACTTCCCATTTAACATCAACGGTCTCAAAAAACATACCACTTAGAAGTAACTAAGTACCAAAACAATATCACTCACATTAACCCTCACTATCCTTTGGATTGTTAAAATCTTTCTGGTGCAAAAATTTTGGAAAGCAGTCCTACTTCTCCACTATGTCCACCTCTACTCTGACATAAGAAAAGGTAGCTGACAAGGGGAGACTGTGGCATTGTGGTAATGTCACTGTACTAGTGTACCAGAGACTAAGGCTAATACTCTGGGGGCATAGGTTCAAATCCCACTATGGCAGCTGGTGAAATTTTAATTCAATTAATAAATAAATTTAATTAATGAAAATCTGGAACAGAAAGCTGGTCAGTAATGGTGATCATAAAGCCACCATACATTTTTGCCAAAACCCATCTGGTTCCCTAATGTCCTTTAGGGAAGGAAATCTGCTATCCTTACCTATATGTGACTTTTAGCTGTCCTCTGAAATGGCCCATCAAAACAGCTACACAAAAGTTGAAAAGGAATAAAACTGGACGCAACATCAACCTTGGCACTGGAAACCACAACGGCGAACCTGTCAACACTGCAAAGTCCTCCTTACTAATATGGAGGGGCTTGTGCCAAAATTGGGAGCGCTGTCCCAGAGACTAGTCAAACAGCCTGACGTCGTCATATTCATGGAAGCATACTTTACATGCAACGCCCCAGACACCATCACCATTCTTGTGTATATCCTGTCCCTCCGGCAGGACAGACCAACCAAAGTTGGCAGCACAGTGATGTACGTCGAGAAAATTGCCCTGGGAGCCCACAACATTGACTCCAGACCCCATGAAGTCTCATGGCATCAGGGCAAACATGGACAACGAAACCTCCTGCTGATTACCACCTACTGTCCTCCCGCTACTGATAAATCAGTACTCCATGTTGAAAACCACCTGGAAGAAGCACCGAGTGTGGCAAGGACACAGAATGCACTCTGAGTGAGGGATTCACTGTCCATCACCAAGCGTGGTTCGGTTGCACCAATAATGACTGAGTGAGCAGAGTCCTAAAGAACATATCTGCCAGACTGGGCCTGCAGCAGGCAGTGATGGAACCAAGAGGGGAAACATTACTAGACCTTGCCCTCACCAATCTACCCGTTGCAGATGCATCTGTCCATGACTGTAGGAGTGACTGACACACAAACCTTGTGAAAACAAAGTCCCGTCTTCACACTGAGGACACCCTTCAACTTGTTGTGTGGCAGTCTTTGGCCTCCTTGTCTCGACAGACAATGGGCAAGTGCCTGGAGGTGGTCAGTGGTTTGTGCAGCAGCGCCTGGAGTGGCTATAAAGGCCAATTCTAAAGTGACAGACTCTTCCACAGGTGCTGCAGATAAAATTGGTTGTCGGGGCTGTTACACAGTTGGCTCTCTCCTTGCGCTTCTGTCTTTTTTCCTGCCAACTGCTAAGTCTCTTCGACTCGCCACACTTTAGCCCCGCCTTTATGATGCCCGCCAGAGCTCTGGCGATCGCTGGCAACTGACTCCCACGACTTGTGATCAATGTCACAGGACTTCACGTCGCGTTTGCAGACGTCTTTAAAGCGAAGCCATGGACGGCCGGTGGGTTGGGTACCAATGACGAGCTCGCTGTACAATGTGTCCTTGGGGATCCTGCAACCTTCCATGCGGCTCACATGGCCAAGCCATCTCAGGCGCCGCTGGCTTAGTAGGGTGTATCTGCTGGGGATGTTGGCCACCTCGAGGACTTCGGTGTTGGAGATACGGTCCTGCCACCTGATGCCAAGGATTCTCCGGAGGCAGCGAAGATGGAATGAATTGAGACGTCGCTCTTGGCTGACGTACGTTGTCCAGGCCTTGCTGCCGTAGAGCAAGGTACTGAGGACACAGGGTTGATACACTTGAACTTTTGTGTTCTGTGTCAGTGCGCCATTTTCCCCACACTGTCTTGGCCAGTCTGGACATAGCAGAGGAAGCCTTTCCCATGCGCTTGTTTAATTCTGCATCGAGAGACAGGTTACTGGTGATAGTTGAGCCTAGGTAAGTGAACTCTTGAACCACTTCCAGAGTGTGGTCGCCGATATTGATAGATGGGGCATTTCTGACGTCCCGTCCCATGATGTTCGCTTGAGGCTGATGGTTAGGCCAAATTCATTGCAGGCAGCCGCAAACCTGTCGATGAGTCTCTGCAGACACTCTTCAGTGTGAGATGTTAATGCAGCATCGTCAGCGAAGAGGAGTTCCCTGATGAGGACTTTCCGTACTTTGGTCTTCGCTTTAAGACGGGCAAGGTTGAACAACCTGCCACCTGATCTTGTGTGGAGGAAAATTCCTTCTTCTGAGGACTTGAAGGTATGTGAGAGCAGCAGGGAGAAGATGATCCGCAACAGTGTAGGTGCGAGAACACAGCCCTGTTTCACGCCACTCAGGATTGGAAAGGGGTCTGATGAGGCGCCGCTATGCTGAATTGTGCCTTTCATATTGTCATGGAATGAGGTGATGATACTTAGTAGCTTTGGTGGGCATCCAATCTTTTCTAGTAGTCTGAAGAGACCACTCCTGCTGACGAGGTCAAAGGCTTTGGTGAGATCAATGAAAGCAACGTAGAGGGGCATCTGTTGTTCACGGCATTTCTCCTGTAGCTGGCGAAGGGAGAACAGCATGTCAATGGTAGATCTCTCTGCTCGAAAGTAGTTCACTGTGCCTCAGGATAGACACGCTCATCCAGCTTCTGGAGCCTGTTTAAAGCAACACGAGCGAAGACTTTCCCCACTATGCTGAGCAGGGAGATTCCACGGTAGTTGTTGCAGTCACCGCAGTCACCCTTGTTCTTATAGAGGGTGATGATATTGGCATCGCGCATGTCCTGTGGTATTGCTCCCTTATCCCAGCACAGGCAAAGCAGTTCGTGCAGAGCTGAGAGTATAGTAGGCTTGGCACTCTTGATTATTTCAGGGGTAATGCCGTCCTTCCCAGGAGCTTTTCCGCTGGCTAGAGAATCAATGGCATCACTGAGTTCCGATTTTGTTGGCTCTTCGTCCAGCTCATCCATGACTGGCAGAGACAGGGTTGCATTGAGGGCGGTCTCAGTGACAACATTTTCCCTGGAGTACAGTTCTAGGTAGTGTTCCACCCAGCGGTCCATTTGCTTGCGGTGGTCAGTGATTGTGTCCCCTGATTTAGATTTGAGGGGGGCAATCTTCTTGACGGTTGGCCCAAAAGCTCTCTTAATGCCATCATACATCCCTCTGATATTTCCTGTGTCAGAAGCCAGCTGAATATGACTGCATTGGTGTTGCCAGTAGTCATTTGCGCAGCGCCTGGCTGTTCTTTGTGTAGCGCTTCTGGCAGCTTTAAATGCTATGGATGTTAACTCGCTGGGGGCTTTCTTGTAGTTCAGCAATACCACTGTGCTAAATGGGATAGATTCAAAACAGATTTGGCAGCTCAAAGCTGGGCATCCGTGAAACGCTGTGGCCCATCAACAGCAGCAGCAGAATTGTATTCAAACACAATCTGCAACCTCATGGCCCAGCATCTCCCTCACTCGAAAGGCCAGCTTGGGTCTGCAAATGAAACCCGACCCAAGCCCAACAGAACCACATCCGACCCGAGCCCGACCCAGCCCAAGTCCTTAATTTTTTTCCCGCGCCCGATCCGACCATCAGTTAACAGAGTTTCTGTTTGTTGCTCATCTGCTCAAGCTTAAAAATACTGTAACTAAACAACCTTTCAAGTCCAAAAAGAATATTAACATTGGAGCCACAGATTGGAGTTGGTGATAAGAGTGTGTCTGACCAGGCCCGACCTGACCCGAGCCCGAATGCCGGACCTGGAAGAGCGACCCGACCCCGACACGTCATCGGGTCCGGGTCGGGTAGCCATGCTCTACCTCACTTTACCATTAAGCCAGGGCATCAACTCTAGTTCAATAAGGAGTGTAGGAGAGGATGCGAGGAGTAGCACGAGGCATACTTAAAAATGAGGTGTCAGCGAAGCTATAACAGAACTACGTGCATGCCAGAATTGTTATAGCACAGATAGATGCCATTCCGCCCATCGTGAATGCACCAGTTCTCGAAAAAGCAATTCGCGTCATGCCATTCCCCCGCCTTCTCCCCATAACACTGCACATTCTTCCTTTTCAGAGAACAGTATAATTTTCTTTTGAATGCTTCAATTGAACCTGTCTCCATCACACTCAGGCAGCACAATCCAGACCTTAACCACTCGCTGTGTGAAAGTTTTTCCTCATGTCGCTTTTGCTTCTCTTACCCATTATTTTAAATCTGTGCCCTCTTGGTCTCGATCCTTTCACGAGTGGGAACAGTTTCATGCAAAAGACAAAGCTAAGCAATCCCACAAACAACAGAGTAGATCAAAGCTCTGCACTCCTGTCACATCCAGTAGTGAATGGTGGTGAACAATTAAACAACTAACATGAGGAGGCGGCTCCATAAATATTCCCATCCTCAATGATGGGGGATAAAGCATGGCTACCCGACCCGACGGCAAGCGTCGGGTTCAGGTTGGGTCGGGCTGGACGTGGACAGCGCTGCCTTGTAATCTTCAAATTAACATTCTGGACGTCAAGGCGGGAAACGTGCAGTCCGCACTCTGCAGTAAAGCCTGGCTACCCGACCAAACCTGACTACACGTGTCGGGGTCGGGTATTAAAAAAAATTAAAAGGACTCGGGCCCGGGTCAGTTCGGGTTGCCTATTGTCAGATTGGGCCCGAGTTGGCTTCTAATTTTATACCCGAACCAGTCTTAAATGGGGGAACCCCGCCCATCAGTGCAAAAGCAAAGGCTGAAAGCATTCGTACCCATCTTCAGCCATAAGTGCCAGAGGTCCCCAGCATCACAGATGCCAGCCTTCAACCAATCCAATTCACTCTACATGATATCAAGAAACAGCTGAAGGCACTTGATACTGCAAATGCTATGGGTCCTGACAACATCCCAGCTATAGTACTGAAGATTTGTGCTGAAGAACTAGCCGTGCCCCAAGCCAAACTGTTCCAATACAGCTACAACACTGGCATCAACTGACAATGTTGAAAATTGCCCAGGTATGTCCTATCCATAAAAAGCAGTTCAAATCTGATCTAGCCAATTGCACCTCATCAGTCTACCCTCGATCATCAGCAAAGTATGGAAGGGGTCATCGACTGTGCTATCAAGCACCACTTAAACAGCAATAACCTGCTCAATGATGCTCAGACTAGGGTTCCACCAGAGCCACTCAGCCCCTGACCTCATTACAGCTTTAGTACAAAGATGGACAAAAGAACTGATCTCAAGAGTTGAAGTGAGAGTGACTGCCTGGATATCAGCATTTCACAGTGTGGCGCATCAAGGCGCACTAGCCAAACTTAGTACCTCAGCCTGCTCTTCACCTTCATGCATAAATCTACTTTTTGGTCCCTACTCGGTCCTATTCCTCCTTTTATCACCTTTTTACCACTTATATGTCTATAGAAGACTTTTGGATTCCCTTTTGCATTGGTTGCTGGTCTCTTCTCATACTCTCTTTGCTGCTCTTATTTCTTTTTTCACCCCTCTGAACTTTCTATATTCAGCCTGGTTGTCACTTGTATTTTCAATCTGGTATGTCAAACTCACCCTTTTTCAGCTTCATCTTACTCTATCTCTTTCGTCATCCAAGGAGCCCCGGCTTTGTTTGTCCTACCTTTTCCCCTCGTGGGAATGTACTTTGACTGTACCCGAACTATCTCCACTTTAAAGGCAGTTCATTGTTCAATTACAGTTTTGCCTTCCAAACTTTGATTCCAATTTACCTGGGCTACATCAGTTCTCACCCCATTGACACTGGCCCTCCCCCACTTAATTATTTTTACACTAGATTGCTCTTTGTCCTTTTCCATAGCTAACCTAAACCTTATGATACTACGATCACTGTCCCCTAAATGTTCCCTTACTGATACCTGATCCACGTCCCACCTCACTGTTTAGAATCAGATTCAGCAATGCCTCCTTCCTCACGGGACTGAAAACATACTGATCTAGAAAATTCTCCTGAACATACCTTAGAAACTCTTCCCCCCCCCCCCCCCCCCCCCACCCTATAACTATACTAGTCTATACTAGGATAATTAAAGACCCCCATTAGCACTATTTTATAGTTTTTGCAACTCTCCAATTTCCTTGCAAATCTGTTCCTCAAAATCGTCCTCACTATTTGGAGGGCTATAGAATACACCCAGTAGTATAATGATACCTCTATTATTTATCTCTATTCAAATAGATTCTGACCTTGACCCCTCTAGAATCCCTTGTCTCCAGCACTAATATCTTTAAAACAACACCATTACCCCATCTCCTTGCTTTCCTTCCCCATCTTTCCTGAACTTTGTATCCAGTATTATTTAGTACCCAGACCTGCACCTTGCGAGTCATGTATCTGGTATCGCCACAGCAACATACTTCCACATGGCTACCTAGCTTGCACCTCACCAACTTGATTTATTCCACTCTGTACGTTCAGGTATATATACTGTAAACCTAATTTAAACCTTACTGCATTCCCTCTTACTCTGACTCCACCTACTACCATACCATTTCTTACTCTAGTGCTGCCTCTCCCAACTCTCTTTCTATTCCAGTGATTCAGGTGGACAAAAAACCCTATTAAAATATTAGAATACCTGAGGTCTCTTGCAACTTGGCTAACATTCTTCCTTTAAACAACCACAACAGATTAACTTATCATTCATCTCATTTGCTGTGGTCAGGAACAATAGTGACTGCAATTCTGGAAATGATTCACTGGATGAGAACTTAAGCACCAATAAAGAAATAACTTGTCTTTGTATAAAGTGGCACAAGAAGATATAGCTAAAATTAATGACCGAAAGAAGCAACTGCTCCAAAAAAAAACTGATGTTATGGTATAAGGATCAGAAGTCCAGAGAATGCAAAGTGGAGGTTTATGACAAGCTCCAAAGCCTTTTTTTAGTGCTCTAAATGTACACTCCAACAAACCTCTTTTCATAGAGGGTTAACAAAGCAATGACACCATAAAAGGAAGAAAGATTTCCACACAGAAGTAATAATGTTTGCAGTTTTACTGCTATTATGTCAGCTTTTCTGGGAGCAGAACATGAAAACATTTGACACATAATTCAGTCGTTTTCTATACATCATGAAAAATACTACTCCAGTTCCAATGCAGGGTTGGAGAGCCGAACAATATTCTCACAAATCTGTAGAGAATAAATCTTGCCTTGACCAATGAATATTGTTAACTGTGTTCAGTCAAGTGGCCCCAACTTCATAGCACACAGCAGTTACAAATTCCATCTCCTAACAATCACATCCAGGTTGGATGCTCTGAACAAGCTTAATTGAGCATTATTATTTTAATAAAAACAGGTTACCTAAATCTGGACTTCTTGAACTTCTTCTTGGATATGGAAACTGGAGGTTTCTCAGAATAGTGTAACCTCAAACGAATTTCACTTTGGCAAGTTAACCATCCAGAATCCAATTTCTCAACACCATCTATAAACACAAATTAAGTTACTCAGTTTATGTGCACTGAGAGAAATTCTATAAAATCATCCACAGATCAGCATATATTTTAAGAATTCTGTTGCGCTATCGCATTTCACAGACTGTTTTTGTGTGCAGGATAATTGCAAAAGCATTACATTCTGGTTACATTATTATACACCAGTAATACCACAATGAATGCTTTATAACTGTCAAATAAAAGTTAGCAGGTTAGTGCTCTGGTAAGTATAATCAGTTAGATTCCAAAACATGCTAGAGAAGGACTGTTGAGCATTGCCTTCACTAAGAATTATAAATTACTAAGACAAATTAATCTCAATTACATTGTTAAAAACACGAAGTACTCTCATATAGAAGAAAGCAGTCGAGCATTGTAACAGCAGACTGGACGTTTTCTGCTAGGTTGCACTGAGTCTTCACACCAAAAATCCCATCTGTCTTTCACCGTGCACTCAGTAGAATCTCCAATGTTTAAAAAAAGCTAGTGAGCTAAGATCATAGAAGGGACTAGAAAAAAAGCTAGTGGACCAATGACATAGGAGAAGGGACAGAAGATCTTAATCTTGACAACCTTAGTTCAGCAGTAGCACTTGTAGTTGTGGGTGCAAGCCTCAGTCCTGAGACCTCAGCGCATAATCTACTTTGGCACTTCAGTGCAGTACTCAAGGCATGTTCTGCTGTGGGAAGTGCACATGCAGATGGACATAAAAGATCCCATGGCATTATTTTAAGAAGCGCAGGAGTTCTCCCCAGTGACTAGGGCAATAATTGTCAACCAGCATCAAAAACATACTTCCTGGTCATTTATTTCATGCTGTTTTGTGGGACCTTGCTGTGCGCAAACTGGCTACCATATTTCCTTACATTATAGTAGTGACTGTGCTTCAAAAGTACTTAACTAGCTATGAGGCACTTTGAGATACCCTGAGGTTATGAAAGGTGTTTTATAAATGTATGATCTTCCTTTCCTTCAAAATTAAGACTGGAAAAATGTCTGCTATAATAATTTGGAACTTACTACCTCAGTACGTTTTTCTAAATAGTGATTCTATCTGATATGTTTCTTTATTCACACCATAACGGATACGAAGAGCCAACGTGCTAACGAGGTGCCTAAAGGAACTACTGTCATTGTTCACATGGGGACAAATGGCATTATGGCGAGCTGGCCAGAAATTATGAAGCACAAATCATAAAAAAAGTACATAACATTCAATGTTGTTTCAGGGAAGGATGAGAATCTGCAGCTATGCAATCAAGTTGTAATGGAGCCAACAAAGGGAAGCGAATACAGATTAGCATTTTTTATTATCCAGGGACAAATATTGAGCAAGTATAAGAGATAGGAAACCCCAAAATAGGTATTTACAATAAATATTGGTTTCTTAACTCATCATGTAGAGACTAGTACTAGAGGAGATAATATCTTTGATTTAGTAATCAGCAATAGCTGATAGGGAACCATCCTGCAGTCAGATTGCTCTGCCATATTTTAAATAGACTCAACTTACAGATATGTAAATAACCAGTTAGGTGGGAGAAGCCAAGTACAAAATATTCCAATGCACAAAAAAGATACTTTTATTAAAAAATCCTGAAAGGAAAAGCCCATACACCTTAACAGCCACATGCAGCAACTGATCTATAAGGAGATATAGATATACATGAGTAATAAACACTAATCATTCAGATAAGGAAAGGTACCAAAAGTAGTTAATGTTCACAAGGAAAGCATTGATAAAGCTAAAATTAATCCACAGAGGATAGTAGTAAGGAGTCACGACAATGGAAGAGCATCTCCTATTTATTTCAAGAGTCAGTTAGAGGCAAGTAAAACAATTAAAGGATGACTCAAAGACTGTGGCCCTGATTTTGCGGTAGTAATGACAGTGAAACTGTCAGCGTTCGCCATCATTACTCCTCTGAAACTAACAGCAACTTCTGGAGTCCACACATGTGCAGTTAAATGTGGAAATCCAGAAGTTTGTCAGTGATTGTACACTTTTCCAGAAGGTGTGCTGAGGTGCTGCCAGAATGAAATCAACTGGAAATCAATGAACTGAAGAGAACTTCAACTCTTACAACTCTCATGCAAAAACCTTTGAAAAAAATTACACCTTGTTGAATTAGGTGCAACTGAGTGTTTAATCGAATACCAAGCTCATAATTAGTGCTAAACAGCCTCACTGGCCCTGAAAGAGTAATTTTATATTTGTTGAATGACAAATTTCTCCATTATAAGAAATTCCAAATTTTAAATATGCATTTTCAACATTTATGATATTTTAGTTACTACCTTAATCCCATGTTTATAACCTCAATCATTTATTTCACTGTGTGTAAAATTTAAACATTAAAAGTGAAGGGATTCAGCAGATTATACTTCCTGGTTTGCTGCCTGGCCACCCATGAACTTATTGTGGATGACTGCAAATACCTCACGGCCTTAACGGAAACCTGGCTGAAGGACGACGACACCTTTCTCCTTAATGAAGCCTTTCCATCTTCCATCACTTGCCTTGCCAAGACTGTCGTGGTGGCGATGTTGTGCTTATGACCAGATCACACTGTGGCTTGACCCCCTACTTCTCTGCCTGAGCATCTCACCTTGTTCCACCCCTCTCACTTAATAATCGTTCTGTACCATCCTCTCAAGTACAATAAAAAATGTTCTACTGAGATATCTTCACTGTTTTCCTCCCTCAGCCTATCGAGTAACTTCTCATACTCAGTGTTTCAACCTCCATCTCGACTCATCATGCTCTCTCTCCTCTGAGTTCACTGCCCTCTTCATCCTCCCAAAATCTATCCCTCGTGTAAACACCTCACCCCATATTACACGGCCACCCCTCCCCGATCTTGCCATCTCATGCGTTCTTGCTGGTCCCATCACATCAATCATAGATAAGGCCATCTCTGATTATTTCCATGCCCCAAACCTTCCTCGTTCTGTATCCGTCCCTGGGAAAAAAAAAACTTCGCCCCCAATTCACTTACAACTGCATTTTCAAAATCCCAACTGTCTAATCTTTCGTCATCCATTTGCCACAACATTTCTGTAGCTAATGATTCACTCAAATGCACCCTCACCTCCACTTTTGATACCCTACTCCCCAATAAAACTATTAGTCTCTCTCACCCTGGCCGATCCCCCTGATATGGCCCCCATATCCACTCCCTCAAGTCCAAGAGATGCAGACTTGAGAGGATATGGTGGACAACTGGATTAGCCATCCACCACCAGATCTGGCTGAACCATGGAAAACACCATCAAGTTCTGCTTGCATCTGTTAAAACAGGAACATCCTAGAATGCAAAGATAACCTCTGCCTTCTGTTCTCTACTGCAAAATATCTTCATAAACCTCTCTCCCCATCTCCTCCAACAATAAATGTAAGGAGCTCATGGACATCTTTGTCACTAAGATAGAGACTATCCAATCAGCTGCCTCTGTCGCGTTCCTCCCTTCTACTAGCCCACTGGGCCAAATTTCCTCTAATCCTTCCCCCTGCCCTAGCCCAGAACTCTCATCTCTCTCCTACCTCCCCAAATGCCCTCCCTGATATGGCTGCAGGTCTTTGTTGTTGTGCAGCTCCCAAAAGTTAGAGGCAGGAGAGGGGGAAGATTTAGTACATGAGGATGAAATCAGCTGAAGGATAGGGGTGAGTGTGGAAGGGCCAGTAGATGTGTACTATATGTACTTCTCCTGTCTTAGATATATAAAAACATACGCTGAATTCTACATTTCTCCTTCTGCAGCAACATCAGCAGGCAACGGTTCGGCTCAGGACAATTTTATCAGTTGACATAAGCTCCAACTCTGCCTGCAAGTAAAGCACAGTAGGGTTGAAACTTATGGTTCGGAAGCAAGGGTCCTGTAAAGGCCTGCTACCTGACCTGAACCCGACACGTGGCAGGTCGGACTTCCGGGTCTGGCAGGGCTGGATCGGACACACTCTATCACCATCTCAGGTAAGTGACTCTAATGTTAATTTACTTTTTGGACTTTAAAGGTGATTTTGTTAGTTATTTTAAGCTTGTGCAGGTAAGGAACAAAGTGAAAAACGGAAGTTAACTGATGGTCGGGTCAGGTGCGGGAAAAAAATGGAAGGACTCGGGCCGGGCTAGACCTCATTTGCAGACCCGAGCAGGCTTTTAGGGCCCTGACCCAAGGCCAGCTGTAGCCAACAGTATTTCCTTTCTCAATTTTCAGTAGTTTGCAGTGTAATTTTGCAATGCAGTCAGTTGCTAAATTTATCCTCTTTTCCTGAGTTGTCACATCACAAATATAGTGCTGTTAACCTGCAGGTGAAGTTAATAAAGGAGCAAAATTGTATGGTTAACTAATAAAATTAAATTCGGACTGAGAACGTAACAGTCGTAATACTTTAAAACAATATATTTTACTTGTTTCTGTTTTTAGACTTTTCTCTTGTTTCGGATGGTGGCAGCAGCGCTGTTAATAAAAGCTTGGCCTTTGATGAACTGTTTTCGCTCCGGCACAAACTCCTTTGTGACGTGTTCTGATGTGCTCAAGAAAGGCACAAGTCACTATGTACAAGTGCTATTTGGAATGTTTTATTCTGTTTTCATAAAATGCAATGGCTATTTGCATTTCAGGAAAATTAGATCCCTGGCAACCAACCTATTTCAATTCATACTTACAATGAATTATGTAATTGACCTTTGGCTGGGGGAGTGGGGTAGGGTGGCGGAGGGGGCGAGGTGCTTAAGATAATGAAAGGGTTTAACAGGGTAGACGCGGAGAAAATGTTTCCATTCATGAAGCATTTTAAAACTAAAGGACATGAATATAAGACAGTCACTAATAAATGCAATAGGGAGTTCAGGAAAAACTTCTTTGCCCAAAGAGTTGTAAGAATGAGGAATTCGCTACCACAGGGAATAGTGAGGCAAATGGCATAGATGCACTTTAGAAGAAGCGAGATAAGCATGAGGGAGAAAAAAAGCAGAATATGATAGGTTGATAGGGTTAGATGTAGAGAGGGGTAGGGGGAGGTTGGTACGGATGCCAGCACAGACCAGGTGGAGGAATAGCCTGTTCAGATTACCTCCAGAAATACATTGCCTACCACTGATAATCAGGGTGAAGTCCATCCCACAACAGGTTTTTATCCAGTGTGATCAAACATTTCTGCAAAATACTTTCCTCCTTATCTTATCTTGCTTTTGTTCTTTGTTTCTCATTATCTAACTTTCTTCCCAGCATGCAAGTTTTTCCACCATACCCTTTGGTGTGTTTTGGGATTTTTGACTATTTTTCCACAAAAAGGATTTGTATAGGACTTAAATTGAAGTGCTGCTTTCATGTTAAAAAGTGAGATCTCAAAAGATTTAAAAATCCACCTCACAAGCATTGAGACAAAGGTGTAATTAGTAAGTTAATGAATTTACCCTACAGACATTGAGCAGCCACCAAAACTTGGTCTGAGACGACAGGATATTCGTTACCATTTCACACACTTCCAATAAGCATTCGCACTTGAGGTCGAGAGGAATTGAAGTCAGACATACATAGCATGAGGTAGTTCAATCTGGCCTATATCAATGCAGAGAAGTGGGAGAAACAGCAAACGTAGTTGGCAGCTCTATTAACCAATCATGAACAGGGGAGGGTTTGAAGGTCAAGTCCCCATCCCATTGCTAATGGACATTGGGAACAGAAGAATGAAACATATATTCCAAAGGCTGCCAAGTGAGGCAGGGAGAGAACAAGTCTTCTTTAATAAGCAAGACAGCCATGATAACTGGTCAGGTTTCAGAGAAAGAGAAAGATATGTCCAAGAAGAGTGAGTATTTTAAACAGGCTGAAAAAACAAGTCAGTGTGGCCAATTTAGCATTGTTTCGCTTATTTATGAAGGAATAAGTTAAGTTGTTTTAATTTGAGATTTTCTATAACTATTGCTTATCTGGTCTTGACTCACTGAAGTGCTACAGTCTAATTTTCAGAGGGGGACAAGTGTGAAGACCATGATACCCTGTTCATATAACAAGGGGTGTCATTATGATATTGTAACATAAACTCCTGATTGTGAAGGGCACAGGCTCACTTATGGAAGAACAATGACACGAGTGTCAGAATACCTTAGGCAGAGCAAAAATTTGTCACACCCATCTTAATGTAATTGCAGCTAAAGTTCTTAAATTTATGCAATGGAACATTGAAACTAAAAACAAATTGATAAAAACAAAAACTATTTTGACTGGTGCATGGTTTTATGTAGCACAGGTTAAATGCAAAATAGCTTTACAGATATATTAAACATGTACAAAAAAGTATGGTTCACCACCATCACAGCTTAAAATTTCATTCAACAGCCAAGACCAAATAAAGACAATAGGACTAGAAAACAAATATCCCACGAAAAAGAAATATGATGGTTTCTGATAAATACATAAACACAAGTGCACAATCCTAAATGCCATATATCACAATCACATTAGCATCTTATAAAGCATACCCAAACTCGCTGGTAGTGCCACTGGGCGGCACAGTGGCGCAGTGGTTAGCACTGCAGCCTCACAGCTCCAGCAACCCGGGTTCAGTTCTGGGTACTGCCTGTGCGGAGTTGCAAGTTCTCCCTGTGTCTGCGTGGGTTTCCGCCGGGTGCTCCGGTTTCCTCCCACAGCCAAAGACTTGCAGGTTGATAGGTAAATTGGCCATTGTAAGTTGGCCCTAGTAGGTGGTAGGAGAATGGTGGGGATGTGGTACAGAATATGGGGTTAACGTAGGATTAGTATAAATGGGTGGTTGTTGGTCAGCACAGGCTTGGTGGGCCGAAGGACCTGTTTCAGTGCTGTATCTCGAAATAAATAAAAATAAATAAATATATATATAATTTTGCTACTCTACCAAAATAGTAGCAACCAGATTCACCCACAACTTGCCTCTATCTCCAGACAGTCATGAGTCCTTTCCAAAAGAAGCCTTGGAAATAAACATCCGTAGTAAAGTCCATTCTTACACTTATCCTGAATAGCAACACAAACTTGGAAGAACCCTAGACATAGATCACTCATCCACCTTCATAGTGTTAATGGCACAAACTAAAAAGCTAGCTGGTAGTGAATCAGATTATGTCTATTTTAGACAACAATAGGACTTCACTAGCAATTCACCAAATGAGTAGCTGAGATAAACAGACTAAGAGTAACCCAAATTCTATGTCCACTCTGTTAGGAATTAGCTGATCTCAATCAGGGCTGCTCTACAACTGTATAGGCTTCCGGATTGCTATCCAGTAATCTCTGGAAGTGCATGCATGCCTTGGGTATATATACTTTAGGTGAAGACAGGATTGGATTCACTCGTGCTACCTTTAGCAATTGGCTGATGCACTTTCAAGGCTCAAACACCAGGGTATCCAAGAAACTGTGCCCCAACAAAGAGTTACAATTTCAGAATAGGCAGAGAATCTATAAAGCTACATTTTTGTTTACAAATACTGTAACTTAAAGACTGCAGGAATTCTAAACTTCCACTGCTATATATCTACTTAATATTATCAATCTTACATTCGTGCATGCTTCTTGCCAACATTTCTCCACTATAAATTCATATGTCAACATTAATGTTGGAATCCAGCAGTTTAAAACTGGTCAGTTACACTATTTCCAGTGGGGATGTTGCAGATCAATGGAAGGAGATTGCCATGCTGCAATTACAGGATTTACATGGGCAGATTTCATTACAAATGTGGACACAGGAATCTATAATGGAAAGACAAAAATAAGGACAGAATGTATGGCTTTAAAATGGGGACTGACTAATTTCCGCACACACTGACCCTGTCATCCCCACCTGCTAGTTTTGTTTCACCTGAAGAGTACACTTTGTTTTGACGTCCCATGTGCAGTATGACAGGACACTGACTAGTACGAAAAAATATCCCAAGTAAATTACATCTTCTATCCATAAAAATCTTGTATCTAGCATATTGATTACGCTTCTAATATCAAGCTAGATAAACACTTACTTTGGGGTGCTTCAGACCCACAGCCTGAGATTTCAAGCATTTTCCAATTTGCACATTTCACAAACCAACAGACTCACCTGAGGCACTGTTTACTTAAGTAGACTTTCCAGCTTCCGAAAGTCCTAGCTTTAAGTTAATGGAACACACTGTACTACATGGAATACTCCTCTTGTCTTTATGAAATAGCATCATCCAGCTTATGAATAGTGGTATTAGACAATGTTTGCTATTTTATCTCATTAATAATATTTAATATAATTGCAGCACACTTACTGTGGATTCCAAAGTATCCATCATCCAAAATGCACTCGCTTTCTAGAACAGAAAAAAGGAAGCATTGGGAGAAGTCAATAATTGTTGCAGCAGACACATTACCCAGTTTAAAACTGAAAACAATTTTGCATTCTTAAGTTGTAAAGATAGACAAAATTCATTAAAAAGTGCATTCTCCCTTCTTGATGCACAGGCTTTACTTGAACAATTTTGTAATGCGTTAGCATTGAAGAACTTTTAACCACAGACCTTTCTTCAAAAATAAAAGTTATTCAACGCCTTTTCTGGGTAGCATACGGAGCACTGAAGGTCATTTCCAACCCTTAAAATGTAAACAAAATTTGTAAAACTTGAAAAAATTAATATTTTTCAGTCATTTATTTTCCCGTAGCCAGTGACAGCCAGGGAGAATGATGGGAACAATGACTTCTGCACTGATTAGTGAACTAGAAGGAAGATAAGGACCCAAGGGCAGTATAGCAACCAGCATCGCTACTGAACATAGGCTTCAACTAAGAGCACAAGAAATAGGGGCACGAGTAGGCCATATGACCCCTCGATCATTCAATAAGATCATGGTCGACCTTTGACCTCAATTCTACTTCCCTGCCTGATCCTCATATCCCCTGGAGTTCAAAAATCTGAGTCTTCAGTCTGCTCAACAACTCAGCATCCACAGCCTTCTGGAGTAGAGAATTCCAAAGACTCAACCCCCTAAATGAAGAAATTCCTCACCTCAGTCTTAAATAACCGAAAAATCAAAAACTGGGACAAATGTGTAAGTGTACCCAGATCAGATTCTTCTTCATTGTCGTGAAATTATCTCCAGTCGGACAATGGGGGAAGTTTAACAATGCCACCTGGCAGTAGCTAGGTGGGCTGCAGTTAAAATCAAGTGGGTGGATTACCCACTTTTTTTTTAAATAAATGGTTGATATCAGACAAGAGGCACCCGCCCGAATCAGGCAGCGGCCTCACACATTTATGTAAATCTGGTCCCTATTACATCAATAGTGACCTCCACGGTATTGTAACGAGGAAGTCGGTGAGGTGCCTCATCAGCCACCAAGACAGCAAGAACCTGGTCAAACCACCTAAATAATTCTTTAAGACAAGTTTAAAACTTTTTTTTGTGGGACTAGGATGAGAATTGCTTTGCTGATCCCCAAGGGAATTGTAATTTCTCCATGCTCGCCCCCATTCTGAACAGTAATTACCCCAGAAGCCCCATACTTGCACTTAGCCTGGGCCTGGGGGGGTTGGGTGAATCGTTCTCAGCCATTTTGGTGGGCAAGTTGGCCAATGGCATGTTAATGAGGCTTGGCCATTAAGATCAACTGGCCCTCAAGCTGCCACTCACCTGGACGGGCCAGCCATTCATTAGGCCACTGTCCTGCAAACAAGTTAAAATCTCCACCAATATGTGTTAATCTCAGCCATTTTGTTCAGTTCTAAGCTTCCTTACAGCATGGCCCTTGACAAAAAAAAAACAACCAAAACATACTTTTGGTATTGTGAGCTTTCATCAACAGATCAGCCAGCTATAGGTCTTTCAAAATTGATGGAAATTCTTCACTATGTCTGTGCTACTCTCTAGTTTGTTTTTGCACTGGAAGCAGTTAGATAAAAATTAGTAATTCTAAGGCAGCAACTTGATACTTCTTGTTCAGGGCCAGGCATGAGTTCTAGCATTTTAAATGATCTTCGCTGTAGATTTAGAATGGATAGTACTGATAAAAATGGATATGGTCATAATTCAAGTAATGGTGTTTTAAAATGAGGCCTTCATTCAACCTTACTTTTAGATGGGGAGTGAGCTGCTCAAAAATGACTACTCCACTGATGACAAACTACATTCTTAGCACCATCGTACTGATATGTTTTAACAAATTGCATGAGCTCAACAAATATCTCAGCCATAGGCAGCCTTTATTTCATTGATAACATTAAGGAAAGGCTCGATAAAAATGAGAGAAAAGAAGAATATGCTGACGGGGTTAGAAGGGTGGGAGTAGGCCTGTGTGAAACATGAACATTGACATGGACCTGCTGGGCTGAATGGCCTGTTTCTCTGCTGTAATTACGATGTGGTGTAACTTGACACTCTGGTACTTAGATGCTGCTGGAGAGGTAGGCAAGACTGCTGTACACTTTGTGCTTGCTAAACTCCAGGTCCTTATTTCCTGTGTTCGGAGATATCCAGTGTTAGGGCCTGGATAGGAGACCTTCAGAACCCTTGATATGTATGCACTGTTGATACACCTGTTTCACTTGAGTCTCCTTATAACTTACTCCAGCATAGCAAAGGCAAGAAGCTCACACACTTAAAGGAATAGGTAATAGAGACAGGGAGCCGTTATATACTATCAGAATCTGGATCATTTGAAGAATTTTGTCACAAACAATAGCTCCTTTACAAAACAGTTAGGTGCTAACACACCTATTGAATCTCCAGATCCCAAGCGCCATTCTTCAATAGGTTTTAATAGAGTAACATGTTGGGCAAGTGGCTTTCAAGTCCTATAGATATTTGATATCCAAAAATGTTAACTGCCTTTATGGTAGGTGCAAAATAAAGGATTTATTATATTCTTACACACTTGGGATAAAATGCCAAAGCCCTATTCTGTAAAGAAATATGCAAATTTCAAATTCTCCACTGGACATACTTGTCCCTGGTGTTCCTTACAACTGGGGATCAGCTTCAATCAGACAGCTGCTGGAAGTAGAATAAAGAGGATGGTGCCCAATTCTATACCTTCATTAGCACAAGTCTGGGTGTTATTGGAATTCACTTAAGAACATACAAACAATAGTGCGCAGGCTAGTATTCTAGAATTGTATTCCAGTCTTAACAAAATTACAACACTGACAATGGCGTGCTCTTGGACACTTATCACTTGTGTTGCAAATATCAATGAAAGGGAAGGAAGCTGGCTTTTCTTCAATAAAGAAACAAAGTCAGTCAGACTTTCCAGACCACAACTCGTGCAGTCCATGGCCAGGCTAAGATCATTATGGCAATGTAGGGAAACCTAGGAGAGGGCCCAAAGGTATTTCAGTTTCCTGAAGCACCCAGAGATGGTATTGCCTTAACTACAGCAACGACATCTTGGGGGAGCTGGTCCTTTAGTTCAGCATGTGTCTTCATCAAATCTTTTCTTCAGGATCAGATGTTATCTGGTACTGGCTGTACAGACGATTACTTTTTAGGGTTATACACCCTGCTTCTAAATATTGTACTCACCTGTGACATGCAATTTAATTCGTCTCGACTTTATAGCTCTTAGGTGTTTTAATTGCTTTCTTCTTCTGTATTTAACAATGCAAACCTTAAAAACTTAATGGCAAATTAGGTGCAAAACGGCACATTCAGTGGCAGCACATGGAGAACAGCTAACGTGCTTTAGGTTTTGAAGTCGAAAGCATAGCTGTGGTGCAGCACACTGAAGCAGCAGGGTGCTGTTTTGTGGAATGCCAGGCAAGGGCATGCATATTGCATTCCTCAGCCCTAGCACACCGATGTTGCAACCCTGTTCACTCAACTGTGGGAAAACCAGATGCTTCCCAGTAATTCATCCAGCTGGTTTCAGATATGCAATCACAGGGGATCAAGAAAGAGAAGCGAAGGAATACTTTAAAAGAGACACTTACAAAGATTATATTTTGAAGAAATCTATATCTTCAGTTAGAACTACATGTACAGAATACTCAACAGAAATCAGATCTTATCAACTTTTTAATACTTATTAACTTGAGACTTGGGCCAATAATTTTCAATAACAAATCTATTTTGAAAATATAGGGCAAAAAAATGGCACTGTCAACATAAAATGGTACAAGCTAAGCTATATGCATGTGGAAAAAGTAGAAGCATTGACACTAATGCAATGGATAACAGTGCAAATGTAGCAGTGGAGTACTTAACCCAACAGAGCCACATGGGGCACCATCTAAATATTTGAAAAATAAACTCGCAATCCCGTCAAAACAGTAACACATTATTGTTTATCAGCATGAACTGCTGTACAATATATGATCATAAACAAGGTCAATTTGTGGTACACTATTATTTTGAAGTTAGGTTTGCAGAAATCTTTACAAGGAATACTTAATTCAGTCTTCAGTCTTGACATATTAAAATTTATGTTCCAGATTGGTAAAAAAAATCAATTTGGAAACATTGCTAATGAGTATTCCAGGGATACAATTGATCAATGCTTCAATGTTGAAGGAAGCAGATCTGCATCCACAATTTTTCACATGGACTGTTCCAAATTACCAATGGGCAAATAGAATAGCACTGAACAGAATATGGTAGCTTTTCACGAGAGAAGGGGTTGGGGGAGGCAGGGGTTGTGATGGTGGTAATGGCAGTAATCAAAAAGATTTTAAAAAAGGTAACAGATCATGTGCCATGCCAGGTTCAGTTCACTTATCCGAGTGGTCAGCATGACAGCAGCACTAACAGACATCTGAGTAGGCTGCCTGTCCAACCTCCTGTATGAAGAAAGATGCCAAGAGAACGAGAAGGCGGGAAGGGGAAAACATTTTAATAATAGGGCCAGTATAATAATTTTTAGTGAAAGAAGCTTCTTTTTAAACTTTGAAATGTGAGCCAATACAGAACATCTTGCAGAACTAACAGGTCTTGATGCAAAACAAATTTCTGTGACTTATTTGTTCGGATTGTTTCGAATGAAATCTAGGTTCAGAATATTCTGAATCTAGATGGAGAGAATAACCATACAGGAACACAAAAATATTGGGGAAAAACATAAATGACTGTTTAGAAGTGCTGCTGATCACATTTTCTGTCCAACATGACAGACATCTGGTTTGCAAGAGTCAAAAGTATAATGCGGGAGTAAAGACTGGCGTTAAATAATATCTTATAATTTGAAAATTAAATGACAATTGTCAGATGCTTAATTTTATCACATGTACCTCTGCTATTGCCAACCTGGCAGATAACAGAAACTCAATACACTGTAGTGACATACCCGACGGATTAAATGATCGTGGATGAGGATGAGTCTCCCACTTGTTGACTAGCACTTGCCGAAGATCAGCAGGGTTCTGAGTCAAGTGATAAAA